>NC_063205.1:18497950-18797950 GCF_017589495.1 Alosa alosa
TGTAAATAATTCTCTGCTACGTACCGTCTTCTGCCATTTTGTCCACCACCACTTCACTTGCATGGTCAGCACATCCCAAGTTCAGTTCTAGAAGAAATGACACACACTGTCACATGAAGCACACTTTCTGTAAATGACGCACACAGATTTATTCTATTTTGCAGTGTTAAAACATCACTGATATTCTATTTGACCCTGAGGAGGTTCCAGGACCTTCACGAGGATGTTCTTCATAGTCCCGTTCTCATTATGTTCAGTCTCTGCCTCCACTCTCACATAGCTCTGGGGGTTCTTGGTCTTAACAGTGTCATAATCTGTTGGGAGGTTCATAATGTTAGAATTAGCAGCCTACTGAACAGTATGGTTGAATTTTGAAATGTTTTGTTTCTATTGATCTCACTGGCCTGTCTACACTTATACTCACTCAGAGTGCTTTCCAGGACATTCCAGGAGTCTAACGCATCCAGCTCCTTTAACACATGTGTGTGTGTGTGTGTGTGTGTGTGAATACCCTGATGTTTACCAATCCACTTCTAAACAAAGGAGCAGGAAGTTAACACCTCTCTGTGTGTCTCTGAAGTATGTCCATGTGTCCTACTTCAGCCCTTTCACACTGGAGAGCTGTATTAACATGCAATCCACTTTTGCATACTGATGTTAGTCAACATGTGTAGATAATATGCTTTGTTGTGTCAAATAACATCTATAGAGCAATGCTTCCTGTTTTACCCTTTGGATTGTAGATATGACAAGCAAATAGCAATATTTGGCACTTTGCACATATAAATTAGGATTAAGTCATATCCAAAGGTTATTCAGGAATTAACCAACAGTTCCTATAGGGACTGGATATACTGTATATTTTTTTTATATTCAAAAGGAACATCCATGACATGACCATCAGTGATCTAATAAGATGATATTAATCTAGGCAAACACACTTGACCTTGATTTCGTAGCCAAAGAACATTCTGGAGAACGTGTATTTCTTTGACATCTAATTTCCAAAAGACAACACTCCTACAATTTCACAGATTCAATGGAATCACACACCCTTTATTAATTCAATTCAATTCAATTCAAATATATTAGTCACATACAATTATACAGAGTCTATGTAGTTAAATGTTTTGTCCACTGTCTCCATGGCTGTGCAATGTGTAAATAAATAAGGAAATAAATAGAAAAAGAAGAGAGGAAGGAGAAGAAACGTCTAAAGTACATGAGGTGTTTCCAACATACATGTGCTCCTGCTACAGTCCTCATTCAGTATCATGGCAACAGACTCATTTGTCCTCCCCCTATATTCTATAAATGTTAAATATATTCCCACCGCAAATGTTGTCTTTTGCATTTCACAAGAAAAATTACGTAGGCTATATTCAAAACAAGGACTGGTCCAATCAGTGCAGTCTTACTGCCAGTGACCATATTACTCACCACTGAAAAGAGCATTGATTGACCAGAGAAGATTTAATTATGAAGGGAGGAGCTGAAACATTACCGGTACTGTCATTTCTATAATTTTACACACATGGTACAGCACAGACATACTATTGTCAAAAGAGAAGCCATTCAGTTAGCCTGGGTGTTCCCATGCAGCCTTGCGCGCGATTTGATTCACGCTGCTAAGGCAGCCTGGAGACCATGGAGCAAATTTTCGCCTGAGATAGGGAACCAATCACAGAACAGGTGGGAAAGCAAGACGATGATGAGCAATGCACAGACGCATTTGATAGACATCCGTGGCACCCACTAAACGGATCTGGGCATTTTTTTCAAATACGAGAAAATGAACGTTTGGTTCCCAGACCACGTCTCATTGAGAAGTGGTGGCGCTAGCCAGGCTACCATTCAGTGGGATTAGAAGCAGAAATGCTAAAACGTGTTTATTTTGAAGGAGCCTTTTTCTGGTGGACATTATTACAATATTATGAAGGATTACACAAGTGTTGGTAAAGGAGCATTAGTTTTGACAACAAAAAGAAGTTGCTTAGTGCAAGGCACTATGGGCAAGTTCAAACTTGTCAAGAGAGCTATGGTGGCAAAGCAATGGTGTGTGTGTGTGTGTGTGTGTGTGTGTGTGTGTGTGTGTGTGTGTGTGTGTGTGTGTGTGTGTGTGTGTGTGTGTCGGGGGAGGGTGCTCTCCCTCCCTTCATCAGTTAGGACAATAGATGTGCCGCCAAAATATCAGGTGCCTGAGCGTTACCCCCTCTGACCACTAAGGCTTCCCCCACACAAGTCCCAACGCATGTCACAGATGGCCACTATAAACCTCCTCATTAAATACACCACAGACTTTTAATAAGGCCTAAATTAATCTGCACATTTAGATCTAAATAATTCAGTGTTAGGTGAAACCTACATATGTAGGAATGAAAAAGACATTGAAGCAAAGGTGAGAAATAATTTACAGCAAAATAAAGTAAAATCCCAAATACTAAAATCTTAAGTATTTAGATTGATGGGATTACAGAATCATGATTTTCCTGGGATGCTGACATACAAAGCTAAAACTATATGACATGATTGTTAGTGACACACAGGACGTTGGATCCATGATTCCAATGGGGATCTTTTTTCTCAAGTATATACAAAAAGTATATTTTTGGGGGCTTTGTATGCCTTTAATGTGATAGCATAACTGAGAATGACAGAAAGCGAGTTGGAGAGAGAGTCGGGGTGGGATCCGGAAAGGACCACGGGGCGGGAATCGAACCGCAGAACGGCAGCAGAACACCTTTCATTGCAACAAAGTCAAGAATCACCATTCCATTGAACTCAAACAGCAGATCTCCAACCGAAAATTTATCTCAAACACAAAAGGGCGATAAAATCTATTCAAATGTGTCCAAAGACCAGGCAGAAGAATTTGATTAGCAGAGTAGAGGGTTTTGCACGAGTCTTGCATTAAGCCTTTACCAACATGTATTTGATTTTATTTGTGATCCATATTGGATGTTAATACCTATACAGAATCAGTGATAGTTATGATTCATCACCCTCAGTCTCTTCAGTCTACACACAAAGTCCAGTCTGTTTGACTAGTGTGATTCTGTACTGTACCCACTGTGACGCGTTATAGGGTACAATACCACAGCGGGAGTGCACAGGAACACTCTGCTGCTGGATATGTTCAATATTACATACAGTATGTGAATGCTTTCACTCTATGGTGTATGATTGTTCAACAAGCGTGCTCCCTGCACCTTGTTTGACTATGCGGTGGTGAGAGATGTGGTATGTTTTCTCAGTGGTTATTGTCAACTGAAAGAGAACGTATGGTTATGTATAACCTCGGCTCTTTGACGGAGAACACGAGACGTTAAATCTTTCTGCCTCATTGACTCCTGATTCTGGCCAATCGGTCGCTTCAGAATGTTGAAAGAGGAAGAATGTTTTGCAGACACAGCCTTAGACTAAGGCATACAAAAAAGACGAGTGATTAGAGATTTGTTCAGATCGATGACATCACCTGAGGTGCGCTTTGTCCACAAGTCCACATTGGTAAATGTCTCGTGTTCTCCTTTAGGGAACCAAGATATTTTTTGTATTGAGAGAATGTGCACTCATTTTACCAAACAATTGCGGTTGTTTTACTAAATCATGCTCTCATTTTACTAGATTGTGCACTCAGTTTATTAAATTGTGTGCTTGTTTTACTAAATAGTATACAGTCCAGTAATTTGTGAGCTCATTTGCTAAAATGTGTAGTCATTTTACTAAATTGTGCTCTCATGTTAATTTTGGGAGCATTATTGTTATCTTCTGATCAAATGGGATTTACAGAGATAATAAAACACTGAAATTAGTTAAATTAATACCACAAGCCAGCAAACATTTTGTGAAACAGACCTTCTCTGAATTTACAGACTAACTAAAAAATAATATGCACAACACATTTCAGTGACACAAGTTAAACAATCATGTAAAAATATCAGTTGTCTATAAATTGCTAACATGAGATCTCTTACAGAAAATTGGGTTTAGGTTTCAAGTACTTGCACTGCAGGGCTATGAAACCTATTCAGAATGTGTCCAAAAACTGGACTGAATGATTTGATTTACAGAAGAGGATGCTTTGCATTGGCATTGTTCCTTCACCAGCATCCACAATAAAACACAGGCTGAGTGATTTGATTTGCAGGCGAGGGTGTTTTGCATTGGCACGGTCAACAGTGTTGCTTTGCCAGCATTCACTGCAT
Organism: Alosa alosa; assembly: GCF_017589495.1. Lineage (NCBI taxonomy): Eukaryota > Metazoa > Chordata > Actinopteri > Clupeiformes > Clupeidae > Alosa > Alosa alosa. The sequence goes on from NC_063205.1 coordinate 18,502,156, forward strand.
TTTATTCAAGTTTTGATTCATTAGTTCATTTTCAGTCGAGTTAGCTCGACGTTAACCAATGGGAAATCGTCATGGATCTTGCGTACCTTACAATATATAAGGCAATGATCTACTAATTTTTCAGTGCATCAAACCTGTGAAGAAAGAATTCCCTACAACCTGCTCAGTAGTAAACCTGCCCAATGCCAGACAGAGTGTCCCCCAGAGCCTCGCAGCGGCATCCGTGGATAATAGCCTTTTTCAAGGCGGCATTATTCCAGGAAGATGGAAGAGTTCCAACAACACAACATTTCACCTGTTAAATGATCTGAACAAACAATCTCTAATATGCACTTCCAAGCGATTATCTTTCTGTCAAAGGTTCATCTGAAATCATAAAAGGCCCAAAGCAGTGCCCTAAGCAGTAACTTCTCAGGTCAAGGACTATCAAGGTAGAGTGTGAAAAGGACATGTTACATTACATAGCATAATATAACATGGTTATGGTTATGGGATTTGGCAGATGCTTTTGTCCAAAGCGACATACAAATAACAATAATACAATAGTTAAATGTAGCAGTAAACTATTTAAAAAGTTGGTACAGTGATTAAGGAGAATAACAATAATAAACAACAATGTCAATTAAATCAATAGCCTTATAAAAATAAACATATACTATACAAACCATAACGCATAAAAACGCTTAATGAACTAAGTGCATGTATGTTTTAGTATTTGAATAAAACTGTCATGCCGTAAGTGCAGATGGCCAAAGGCAAGCAGGGCTGTAAGTGATCACATTATTTCTGAAGGACCTCTGCTGCATCCAATTATTTTCTGTGGGTGAGTGCTTGAATTGTTAATATACAGTCGCTCATTGTACACAAACAAAGCATTTTTGGATCAAATAATGTTCAAATTCTTAGAAAATGGCCCTGTTCTGAGCCAGGTAGAACATCTTGTCCTAAATTGAACTAAAGCCATGTTTTTGTGACAAGAGAGAATATAGAATTTGACAACATTCTATTGAATGATGTATTTAACCATGCTGTGTAGGTCATAAAGACACCTAGGGAACATCATGATGTCATAGAACTCAACATAGTCGGAATTCTTGTTTAGTCTTACTTTAGTTTGTGCAGGAGCTATTGATTTTGTTTGGTTTGTTTGGTATTTTGATGTGGTTGTTCTTTTTTTTCACCTGCTGCCTAGCAGTGCGGCAGGATGAGGATGGCGACATGCTTAGACTTATTAAGAAGAGGGTAAAAAAATATAGTCTAGAACAACTGACCATAGAATTGGAGGCTCTAGATGTTCCGCTCAACAACAGAGATAATGAAAGTAAAAGCAGGAGTAAGGTCAAAAAGGAGCTACAAAAGCTCCTCATTACAGAGGAATTGTTGAGAGCTACGTATGCTGGACCAGAGATAGTTGAGGAGAAAAGACAAAGACCACCCCTGCCTTTCCCAATTCCAGATGACACACTGAATGTGTTGAAGGAGCTGGATGCGTTAGACTCAAAAAATAACGTCCTGGACAGCACTCTGAGTGAGTATAAGTGTATACAGGTCAGTGAGAACAATATAAACAACCATACTGTTCAGTAGGCTGCTAATTCTAACATTATGAACCTCCCAACAGATTATGACACTGTTAAGACCAAGAACCCCCAGAGCTATGTGAGAGTGGAGGCAGAGACTGAACATAATGAGAACGGGACTATGAAGAACATCCTCGTGAAGGTCCTGGAACCTCCTCAGGGTCAAATATCATATCAGTGATGTTTTAACACTGCAAAATAGAATAAATACCAGGGAAGGATGCTACACTTCCGTGTGTGTCATTTACAGGAGAGTGCGCTTCATGTGTGTACGTGTACGTAATTTCTTCCAGGACTGAACTTGGGGTGTGCTGACCATGCAAATAAAGTGGTGGTGGACAAAATGGCAAAGGACGGTACGTAGAAGAGAATTATTTACAGTAAAACGGGTTGTTTTGTCTTCTGACAAAATGTCCACTGTGATGTACAGATGTGGATAACATCAGGAAGATATCAAAGGAACTAGGCACAGGAGAGGGAAAACAACTGTCACAACTCAAAATGGCTGACGAAAGGGCACACCCAGAAGGTTTGCAAGCAGATGGAGAAAAGAAAACCTCATCAGACCGGACATAGGAAAGAGGGAGAAAAAGGACAGGAAGGCCTTTCACAGTCTTGTGATTGCTGGTACATTTTTGTGGAAAGCTGTTCACAAAAACAGTTCAATAAAAACTTTGATTCACTTCAAAATGTTGACTTTTTTTTCAGTTGCAAGTCAAGAGTAAGTTCACTTTGATGCACAGTGAATATACAACAACTTACTTTACATGACAATCAGTTTTCATTTTCAATGTAATTCATTTTCAATGTATTATAATATGTATTTGTACATATTACATGTATATAATATGTATTTGTACCCCACACACACACACACACTATTTCATCCCCCCACACACACACACACCATTTCATTATCCCTTATTTCATCATCCCCCTCCTACACACCCCATTAACCCCCCCACACCCCCCGACACACACACATACACCTACCATACCCTCCCATTCACACACACAATATACCTTTTTAATTACTACTTTTAATTTATCTCTAATTTATCATTTCTTTTTTGAATACATGCAATAAACTACTAGCCTGGGTGCCATTCCGAACTTAGTCCCGCCCCACGGGAAGTTCGGTCTGGCATTGCTCCATTGTGGAGTCCTTGTGAATACATATTACTATACTACCTGGTAAACTAGTTTGAGTTGTAGACATTTGGCTGTGAAACCTTTTTTTTATATTTCATACAACTAGATAGCACTTAACCTGGACATCTAGTTCTGTGTGTTCGTCTGAAAGAAAAAAATTCTAAATATTGTTGCTTTAAGTATGTACCTCTTGTACATTTATCTAAAACTATCTCTTTAAACTCATTCAGTGTTCAGACTGTACATCGATTTGAACAAAACCTTAACCATAACCATAATATTTACATTTATCCATTTAAATATTGTATAGATTTACTCTTCTGTTTACTCGCATTGAGGCAATGAACATGAAACCAAACATGAATAGCGTTGAGAAATACATTTCAAATTTCAACCTTCAAGGTGAATGTAGATGAGTCCTCGTGGATCTATGAGAGAAGAAAAAGTCAAGGGACAGTATATATACATAAACAAAATAATAAAAATACGTTTATTTTATATAGCCCCTTTCTCAAACCCAAGGCCGCTTTACATAGTAGGAGGACAATACAAAAGATAAACAAGACTGTCACATGCATATAGTTACTGGAAGTAAGAAATGCAGTGAAATTATGTCTGTGAGATGGGATAGTGTGCTGTGTATGTGGGGAGAGGGCAGTGTGCAATATGTGTGTTGGAGAAGCTTCCTCATGAGACAATGTGCTGTGTATTGGGGGGGGCAGTGTGCTGTAAGTATGTTGGTGACCTCTTTGTAGGCCTTTGTAGCAGCCATAATGAAATGAAGGTGTCATTGTTTGGATACTTCACACACACGTGCTTTTTAATTTCACAGACTACAACTACCAAGCTGGGATCAAAGCACATCGATTCCCCTCTCACACCCTGGACGCACTTAAAACAAAATAAACAGGCGTCTCAGTCTCACGCATGTATAGGCAAAACTGTATCAGACCGGTGTAACGTTGGTAAATCTTCCATGGCACAGAATTATTTTTGTAGCACATGTAACAAATGACAGTCGAAAGATACAATTACAGTGCTGCTATCAATTTGCTTGGTATAACCGCATTTATAGTTTTCTACAAATGCAATCAATCAAATTGGCCTCCATCACTCAACCAACGCTTAACGGTAACATTAGGGTCCTTATTGATATTATAAGATTAACGTTACTGCAAAACCAAGCATGTCCGATAAACATCCTAAGATTTATTTCGGCTTCAAGAAGAAATGGGAATTACATTTCATGTGAACATCGTCCTATCCTTATTAGACGTTCTCTGCGGTAAACTACAGTCCTTGTAGGAAGCGTCCATTGTTTTTCCAACCCACTTTTAACTTCCAACAAAATTACGTCTCACTGCAACGATGCGCCATCTAGTGGACAAACGACTACTTATCGCCAATACTGGAAATGCAGCCATGATGATGATGATGAATATTTATTTTGGCTTTCTTTTAATCCTACTGAATTTGTAATTATGTATCGGCCGTTCTAACACCGATAGTATGTGGGTGCCTGTGTGTGTGTGCATGTGTGTATGTGTGCACCGCCATCTACAGGCCAATGAGTGAACAGTCACTAAATGTACACATAACCTAATTTTTTTTAGACCCCCCCATGGATGAAATTCTACGAAACTTGGCATACCCCCAGAGAATCACAGGTCAATCATACACATAAAATTGGGTGCAGTTCTGAACATCTTAACTGGCGATTAAAGCAGAATAATATTGCATTTTCATATTTTACCGGGGGGGTGCAAATCACAAATGAGTGATTATGGGCCAGGTTGATGTGGGCCCTTGAGACCAACATACCATAAAAGATTATTCATCCTCAGTGCCACGGTTCAGGTAGTTATTTAGGAAAAACTGCTTTTTTTCCGGTTTGGGGGGCCCAGCACGGGGGAGGGCCCCGAGGGACGAAATGAATTTTCTTCCGTAAAAGTCTAGTGGGGCTACATACCCACCAAATTTCATGTGCCCCGGTGGTTCGGTGTCCCGGGTATCGTTGACCAAAAATTCAGGAAGTAGATGACGGGGAAAAAAAAAAACTTTGACAATCCCTATATGACCGCTTCGCTAGCTTCGCTAGCGGCGGTCATAATAAGCTGTGTAAATGTGTGAAGGCAGATTGATTACAAAAGCATTGCCCCTTTTATCATGTTTATAGAATTGAGCAGACGCTTTTGTCCAAAGCAACTATCAATATCAGAATCCTTCCATTGCATCATGTATGGAAAGTGTTGTTACCAGCCTATCACATGCAAATAGGATGAAAAATACTCAGGATGCAAAACGGACATAAAATGTGCTGTCAATGTGAGCTAGGGTGATATATCAACTAATCAACTGAAAGCATAGGAAGACTGTCGGCTTATCTTTAATTACAGATTATTTGATTGTGACAAATGGATTTTCATCTTCTGCTTCTTCTGACAGGTTCAGTTGTTGTGTCAATTCAAGTAGTTTGCTTAGCAGACACTTTTAAAAACATCTTTAAGAAATAAAAAAAGCTCTTCAGAAATATATCTTCTTGTGGTTGTAGCCATACCACACCAAGAGGGATGTGATACCACAAAATACTGTGTAAAGAAATGCAGCAAATGATAGGCTAAATATTCATCAATTACCTTATGTAATATTTCTGGGGGGGGGAAATCTGATAAATGTAGGGGAAAACTGTTATTAAATTATTTTAGACATCCCCAATTTATTCCTGTCTTGTTTCATGGCTGTCTCTGTAGACACTTCTGCACTCATTTATCAACCGAGTGTAGAAACTAGTGCAGATCTGAGTGCAGGAATCATCTTACAACTGGGCTCGCGTGTGATTCATGAAATGTTCCTATCACTCCAATTCCAGCGCAAGAAGGAACTTGTGTTGGTAAAGGTCCCTAAGATCATTTTGGAGGCCTCACCCCTAGAATTTACGACATGGAGGTGTATGATACGTCCAAAAGATAAAAAATTCTGACATCAAAGTCAGGGATGGGCAGTATTTCTAATACATCTATCTATTAATGACAGGAACGTCTGTCTGTCTGTGAGTCTTTTTGTCAGTTTGTCTGTTATTCACATTATCTCAAAACTTGTCAGGTGTCTTGCTATGGGCACGAGTAAGTGCAGTGCCAAGTTTGACGATGTTTGGGTAAGAAATGGAAAAGATATTGTTAATTATATATATATTATATATATAGAAGCACACATTGACTTTTGTCGCTCTACTGCCACTCCCTCGTCTGTGTGTTTGTGTGTTATTCGCATATCTGTCACACCATTCGTCCGATTAATTTCAAACTTGGCAGGTGTCTTGCTACGGGCACAAGTAAGCACAGTGGCAAGTTTGATGTTGTTTGGATAACAATGCAAAAGATATTGTTAAATTTATATCTGTAAAATATGTACACATAGCCTAGGCTTTCACCACTCTACTCCCACTCCCCCTGTACTTATACTGTCTGTATAAATCGTCTTGTAAGTAAACTACCAGTGCTGTTTCAAAGTTCTCAATGTCTCGTTTTAAATGTCAAGGCCCTCGGAAGTCTACCATTGAAGTATGGAGCTACTTTGAGCCTCATAAATGGTGTAAAACAGTGATTTATTTGCATGGCTAGGCCGATGCCCGAGGCACCCCCATCGAAAAACTGTTTGTAGCATTGGCTAACTAGCGCCAGATTTCTGAGTGCAGGGGACAAGCCGAGATGAGCTATGAGACATACGTTCACACTCGGTATCATGTTTCAACACACTTTAGGTCAATATCACACCGGAATTCTCCTTTTTCTTAGAAGAAAGTCTTTTCTTAGAATTTTAATTAGGCCATGAGCTACGGGGCCTTACAATCACCCCCTCACCTCCCAAGGGAACCAACTTTTTTTTTGAAGGTCTGACCATGCTGAACATGAATTTGAATGTTAAAGGAAAATCTGGCGCTAGTTAGCCGATGCTACCAACAGGTTTTCAAAGGGGGGGCCTCGGGCATCGGCCTAGCCATGCAAATAAATCACTGTTTTACACCATTTACGAGGCTCAAAGTAGCTCCACACTTCATTGGTAGACTTCCGAGGGCCCTGACATTTAAAACGACAGTACCTTCAGTAAGTTTACCGTTCGCCGCCATCTTGAATTTAGTCACGATAAGTCGAGTGACGAGTATGAATGAACAGGTATGATAAGGGATCAGATTCAAAAGTAACTTCCAGTAGCAGCAACTGGAATCCATGCATTTCCACGGAATTACTTTCGGAGTGCAGGGGACAAGCCGAGATGAGCTATGAGACATACGTTCACACTCGGTATCATGTTTCAACACACTTTAGGTCAATATCACACCGGAATTCTCCTTTAACATGTTCAGCATAGTAAGGCCCCGTAGCTTGCGGCCTACATGTACTGTGTATGTGAATAAATACCATCTGGTTTTGGTGACTGCTCACCACTCCATCATTCACCTTTTAGCATATTTTATCTACTTGTCTAACCCTCTCACCACCACTCTTCCCCCCTCTCTCCCCCTCCCCTTTTTTTTTTAAGGCGCTTTGTGGGAATCAACCCAGACACCGGCTCCAAGGCTTCAAGTGGAAAGAAAAAACGTCACACATGTAAATGTCTGCACTCTTTTAAGCAAGCTCATGGACTTTGACTGGCTTGGTTTTTAGGCATTCGCAAAGCCATTCTCTCATTTTCTAAATGTTTTTTCAATGTCTTTCAATTTCCAGGCGTTTATTGCTTTTGGTAATATTTAGTATTCTTGTTTTAAAAATCACTTATGGACTTTGACTGGCTTGGTTTTTAGGCACTCACAATGTTTTTCAATGTCTTTCAATTTCCAGATGTTTATTGCTTTTGCTAACATTCATATTCTTGTTTTAAAAATCCACGCAATGTTTTGTTATTGTAAGTGCGTGCTACCAACCCCAGAATGTTTGTGTCTGATTTGTGGTGTATTGGCTGCGTTAAAAACCCTATTGGCAGCAGGAAAAACAATTTGGTGCAACATAGACCGAATTAGTGGCCCGCCAGCTAAAGCTAGGGCACTTTCCTTAAATTTCACTCAAAGTGCCCTATCAGGTTAGCCTTAGCAACCAGGCCATTATTTCGGTCTATGTTGTCCCAAATGTTGTTTTTTCTACAGATAGCACTAAGTGACGTTAAACAGCAGGGCTATGGATCGAATAATGGTGAAATTATGCTGAGTTTGAGTTGAATGAATGGCATTCTTTTGCTACATTCGAAATAAAGTTGAAGTTTAACTCTGAACCTTCTCAGTCATCATTATGGATTAGCCTAACTCCAGGGGATTAGTGTAGTTGAAAAGCATTTAATGACAAAACAAGATTATGCATGTTAGCATTCATTTTACAGTAATTTTACAGTACTTTTAGCATGCAGTTTTTTTACAGTAACTTACAATAAAGTATTGTAAAGCAAATGAGTCAGAGGTTGTTGCTGTAAATAATAAACAGTATTATATATTATTTATTCAGTTAAATTTAACTGAATAAATAATGTATAATACTGTTTATTATAAATAAATCGCAACACAACTACAGTATTGTACATTATTTATTCAGTTAAACACTGTAAAATAACGTCAATAAATCGCAACACAACCACAGTAAGGTACTGTTTTTATTTTACAGTAATGTATTGTAATTCAGTATTACTGGACATTACTGTAATTCTACAGGTATTAGCTGGCAACTTTATTGCCAGTAATTTACCGTAAATTTCACAAAAAATGTTTTACAGTGAGGGAAAAAACTAGGTTTCATGGTGTAAGAGAATCTGAAGATGCCACTGGAAAAGTGAAAACGTAGAAAGTCATGATTTACTATTAAAACATTTTTAGTCATATAATTGTTTAATTCCTGTTTGCTCTAAAACAAATAAAAACGTGTGAATGCTGCAGTAATAGATTAAATGTGTGAATGTGTCAATTTTTTTTTTATTCATATAACCTGTGTGATTTACCTTAGACTTAGACTTACCTTAGAGGGTTTTCTTAAAGCCTGAATTTGTTTTTATTAATATAACCTGTGTGATTTTGCTTATAAAACTTAAAGTGTGTTTACTTAGATATACAATATTCCCCCCATCAAGGGTTTGGGTTTTGTATGTACAGCACATGTTGCTGATTGGATCGTAAACGGCCACAGCAACGAAGAGGAGTGGCTGAAGGGTTTGTTGGTATTTGTTGTTGTTGTTGGTGGTGGTGGTGGGGGGGGGGGGGTCTGGATCGGCAGATACCACTATTGAGCCTTCTGGAGGTGTTGTGGGCCTAATTCAATGAAACGCCTATGAAATAAGGTGCCTGCTTGATAACCCCAGTGAAACAGAATGTTGATGTTTTTGTTAGTGATTTGTGATTTGTTAGTTATTTTGGTTTTGAAGGTTAATACTGTCATAAGAAAAAGTTTGGGCACCCATGCTAAAGTTGACTAAAAATAATTAAAAAAAACAATCTTTTGGAAATTGATCTTATTGCCTTAATTAAAAAAATGAGTAAAAATCCAACCTTTAAGGACACCGGTTTTCTTTGTGAATTAATAATGTATCATCAATAAAAAATGTTCTTCCTCAAAATACAGGGTGCATAAGTAAGGGCATCCGTATGTTAAATTCCCATAGAGGCATGCAGCAGATTTTTATTTTTAAAGGCCAGTTATTTCATGGATCCCGGACACTATGCACCCTGATAATGTTCCCTTGGCCTTTGGAATTAAAAATAGCCCCACATCATCACATTTCACTATACCTAGAGATTTGGCATGGTTGTATTTCAGTTAGCTTAATAGCTGGTTTGATTCGCATTGAGAGATGATCCCATCCCATGAGAGATGAAAAGTATCCCATGCCAATCTCTGAATAATGTATTTACGATACATTATTCATTCACAAAGAAAATTGGTGTCATTAAAGGTTGGACTTTTACAAATTTTTTAATTAAAGCATTAAGAAAAATTTCCAAAAGATGATTTTTTAAAATGTATCTTTTCAGCCAACTTTAGCATGGGTGCACAACCCTTTTCATACAGTACGACTGTAGGCTTGGTTGCTGATTGGGCGCTGTGTGAAATCCCCTATCTAGGAATTATATATGACATATATATAACAATATATATGAAATCTTACGGCTATATTTAGACCTATTTTGGTTTTCTTAAATTCTGGTCTATATGAAGCATTGTTTTAAGATATGTATTTTTCCCAAACTAAATATTAATATTAATATTAAATAAATATTAAGTATAGTTACAATGAAGCTCAAGTTGTCGCTTATTTATGTGTTTATATTTTATAAAAATACACACATTTATCACAATAACGGGTAGGCCTTTATCCCAATCCGTGAATTAGTGAAACACACTCAGCACACAGTGAGCACACAGTGAGGTGAAGCACACACTAATCCCGACGCAGTGAGCTGCCTGCAACAGCGGCACTTGGGGAGCAGTGAGGGGTTGGGTGCCTTGCTAAAAAAACAGTAGCAGTTTTTTGCACAAAGTGAACTATATCACAAGCTGTATAAAAATCATTTGTAAGGCAAGCATCTTCATTTACAATTAACTCAAATTTTAAAAAAGTACACCTTTCAGCAACAAGATCAGGAATCACACAAATCACTTGTCAAATTTCCATCAGAAAACAGAAATGAGACTTCCTGAGAATTGCACACACCTTTTTGTCTTCTTCCCTGTAGTTCCACTGCTCCAAAGATGAAGGGGCTGCAATACAACAAGTGTCCAAGGACCACACTGAATAATTTGATTTGCTGAGGAGGGTGTTTTGCATCCTCTCTGTAAACAGTGTCTTTATGGCCTTGCCACCATCCACTGCATTTGACTTGGCTGTAAGCTATAATTCGCCTTGTGATACAATAAAATTGTGTTCTGTTTATGCAGTGTCCGTTGATTCACCAAATCGGACGGACACAGTTTTCTGTGAATATCTTGAGAACCGTAGGGCCTAGGATGACCAAGGTTTTTTGTATGGTCTCAAAGGGCCATCTCAACCCATCCCATAACCACTCATTTGTGATATAGCGCCATCTAGTTAAAAATGAAAAACCAAAAATAAGGTGTAAACATGAGTTGTAATCACAGATATCTGCACAAAATCTGAAGTGTATGATCATTATGACACTCTCTGAATGCATGCAAGTTTTGTGAAATTCCGTTCTTGGGGGCCCATACAATAAATTAATTTATGTTTACACACATATTCACAAGCGAACACACACACACACATGCAAGATTATGGGATGGAGTAGGAGATGGAGACAAATTGACAAGCGTGATTTATTTTTGTGGAGAGTATGTGCAGGACTGCTATACATTTAGTTCTAATTTCACTTACCCTGGTAATACTTGTGCTTATTAATTTCTTCTCATTTATTTCTTTAACTCTACAACTTGTTGTGCATTAAGTAAGGGATAAAGGCCGCCGAGGTGTCCTGTTATATGGAATTAATGGACGAGGGCGAGGGGCAAAGAACTCCCCGACGCGCAGCGGAGAGTGGCCTCCGCCCGAGTCCATTAATTCCATATAACAGGACACACCTTGAAGGCCGTTATCCCGCTTATCACCCAGTTGCCACTGTAAAGCCATGCCTTTATAGCACCCAAAGGAAACACGCGGTTCTCTTTAAAAAGAAGCTCACTAGCTTGTTGTAGGCTACAACTTTCGTTGGCCCAATAACAGCGATAGCATGGACAGCTAGCTTGTTTACAGTTGATTCCATTGTTGCGAAGCCTGCCTCCAGGCTCAACCATCGTCCTACTATGGTTGTTATAGTTACCATTCATAAGCATTGATATGGAACAGCAATTAAACTTTTTTTACCAGATCTACTTCATAGGTGTCTTAATTAAAAGCCACCCCGCCAACCAATCAGAAAAGAGTATTGTTCTCTCCGGTTGATAAAAGGAAGTATTATTCTTCCAAAGATAACCACTTTGTTGCGTGTTGATTCTTGAGGGTTCACCTGACTTCACCTGCAGTTGACCCTGATCATGTCTGACTTTCCTGGCCTATTCATCACCCACACATAAAAATATTTCATAATGTCATAACGACATTTTAAGTCCCTCATTTAAAGAGGGTTACAATGACCCTTTTTTGAGTGCACACACAGAAAGGACATATAGGACCATCAGGAGCAGTTTGCTTAAAGAATAATTCAGGTATTTAGCACTTTGATTCCCTTTTCTGGTTTGTTTTGGATGAACTAGAGTGGTGGACACCGACATTTTGACGTTTGGTCCTGTCTCGACTTTTCTGACACGTTTTGAATCGCTTTACTGCTTCAGAGTGGCTGCCTATGGGCATGCACAAACATGTCCTTAAAACAACCCTTAATTCGTTTTCAAAGCTGTACAACTCACCGAGTGGTTAGTAGTGTTCGTTGATTATTTAAAACAAATATATCAGCGCAATGTATGATGTCCTGCCGTGTTATTTGCTATTGTGGAACTATTTTTTCAGATACCTCACAACCGCATATAAACTTCCGCTCAATATTTGAGCCTACTACTTATACACAAATACCGAAATCATCCTTTTTATTTTAGAAGAAGTGAATTAGATTAACTGGATTAGATTTGCAGATGGCACCTTTTATCAAACATGATTTAAATATTTCATTCTTATTTTTCTTTAATTTACCTCAATCCCACAATCTGTTTATACAATTTATAGCCTACATAAATTCTACTGGCTTTTATTTAGGCTTGTTTCCTAAATGTCTCACTTATTTTCCTTAGAGAACCTGAACACACTATAACTTTGTCTTTGTCCCAAACTTTAGGTATATTGTGAACAGACGTTCACAATATGAAAAATTAACACTGCATACCCTTTTAGATGCGATATTTGTATATGCTCAGCTCTATATATTATCAGTATTATTTTGCAATTGTTTTTCCTATATTCTCTGTACAATGTTATAGATTGAAGAAAATGTGACCCCAGCCTTTTAGGACTCCATTCCTATCCCATGCATTCAAATGAAAATTGTGTTTATACTGTATAAATGAGCCGTTGGTTTTGAAAAATAGGATGCAAAATACTTTGTTACTTTGTATGCAAAACAGACATCCAAGTCCGTGCTGTCAGTGCAGCTAATGAACAACTCACAAAGCACTAGCAGTAAATATACTTTTTGCCCACAATGATGCTTGTTATCAACTGATCTACTGAAGTTGTGGATTAGACAGTCACACGGATAATTTCATTACGACGCATGCATGGATTTTCATCTTTTATTTCTTCTGACGAAATGAATGGTCATTCTTAGTCTTAAATAGCCTGTATTTGTGCTGATTCAGCATTTGGTCACACGGTCACACGGATAATTTCATTACGACGCATGCATGGATTTTCATCTTTTATTTCTTCTGACAGGTAGAGTGGGGTGTCAGTGCTTTAATTTTTCAACTTTTCTGAGGCAGACACTTTTAAAAATGATCTTCTGAATTACAAACTCGCTCTGTGGGAACATAACTTCTTATAGCTGTAAATCCACACTGAGGGAAGGATGATGTATTGCTATAATGATGAAATGTAACATCAAATATTATTTATTTAATATATATATATATTATTCATAAAATGCCCCTTGTGCTATTTATAGCCTAACAAATTATCTTACGGGTACATCTGAGAAAAATCATGAGAATGTGTCCAAATCAGCAAAATATTAAATGTCATGCTACTGTTGCCGGTTTCTGGGCATTTGATTGCGGGGTCATTCATGAGTATCACTATGTCAATCCTGGCCTGGGTTAATGCCAAGTCTTACTGCCAGTCAAACTACTCAGACTTGGCCTTAGTGAATGATGATGAAGAATTTCAATTCCTCCACCAAGCTGCAGGAAGCCCCATTAGAGAAGGCTGGATTGGGCTACATCATATTAAATTTAACTGGTCGTGGACCTTGGAAGCCAATGGAATAGAGTGGATTGATCCACCACCAGGAGGTAGACATCAGTGTGTTGAATCTTAAATGTCATGCTACTGTTGCCGGTTTCTGGGCATTTGATTGCGGGGTCATTCATGAGTATCACTATGTCAATCCTGGCCTGGGTTAATGCCAAGTCTTACTGCCAGTCAAACTACTCAGACTTGGCCTTAGTGAATGATGATGAAGAATTTCAATTCCTCCACCAAGCTGCAGGAAGCCCCATTAGAGAAGGCTGGATTGGGCTACATCATATTAAATTTAACTGGTCGTGGACCTTGGAAGCCAATGGAATAGAGTGGATTGATCCACCACCAGGAGGTAGACATCAGTGTGTTGAATCTTAAATGTCATGCTACTGTTGCGGTTTCTGGGCATTTGATTCTTGGGGTCATTCATGAGTATCACTATGTCAATCCTGGCCTGGGTTAATGCCAAGTCTTACTGCCAGTCAAACTACTCAGACTTGGCCTTAGTGAATGATGATGAAGAATTGAAATTCCTCCACCAAGCTGCAGGAAGCCCCATTAGAGAAAGCTGGATTGGGCTACATCATATTAAATTTAACTGGTCGTGGACCTTGGAAGCCAATGGAATAGAATGGATTGATCCACCACCAGGAGGTAGACATCAGTGTGTTGAATTTGAGAGTGGTATTAATGGTTGGATCCAGAGAAACTGCGGTCTGAATCGGTCCTTTGTGTGCCAAAATAATGGTATGTTCACAAAATGACATCAAGCCCATGATTACTACTGTAATTTAAGGAAACTCACGTTAATTAAAATAATGCCATTTAACTGATTGTATAATGGATTTACAGGAAATTAGTGCAAAGTTACCCATGCCCTAAATCTTTCTATTTGAGCAGGAAATTATGTTACGCTAGAAAATGAATGGTCATTCTTAGTCTTAAATAGCCTGTATTTGTGCTGATTCAGCATTTGGTTACTGTTTTCTTTTGTCAGAATTCAAATACTTCTTAATTGAGATAATGATGGATTGGACCAAAGCCCTGCAATACTGCAGAGAAAACTACCTAGACCTGGCAAATATCAGGAGTGAAAGCGACAAGACTAAATTGGCTGAGCTGGTTGATAACAAAACTGTGTGGATTGGATTTCACAACAGATGGCGAGGGTCAGACAGCAGTATTTCTACCTAACAGATTGATACATGGGGTCAAGGGGTCAGTAATGGGCAGGATACATGCTTATTTCTGGATGTTGCTGAAAGTCTCCTGTATGACGAATGTGGTGTTCAACGGCCTTTTTACTGTCACAAAGGGGAGTGGATAGCCTACTATAACTCACAACATCTCAACCCATATCTTTCAGCAATGAAAGAACAAAAACATTCAAATATGTCATGTCTTCTCTAGTGCTGAAGCAAACAAGAAAACTGAGGGTCAAAATCAAGATTGGGATGAGTAATCCTTACCATTTGGAAGACAACGCTAATCTTAATCAGGTCATCCTGAACCAAGTAGGTGTAGAATCAGGCATGAAATCATGGTTGGTTTAAGAACTATGCTCTCTTCTGATTGCTGTGCTCTCGAAAGCCCGGGCAGAATTTCACCCTTACATGGAAAAAGCAACTAACAGAAAAGTAAGATGGTAGTAAAATATTGGACAATGTGACAAAATCCTTTTATGGATGGGTTAGTAAATATTGTTCACCGTTAGCATGGTCTTACCTTATTCAACTAAATGCCTGCAGCTGGTTTGTCTTGCATAACTTTAGTAAAATTGTCTTATTTGAATAAGAATTGTGTGTGTCTCTTTTGATCAGTCATTTCAGACTGTAGGACTATATTTACATTTACCTAGTTGCATTGTGTTCATTGTCTTCATCTGACCATATACATGGCCTGTGAAATGTATCTGCATTGAACCAGTCTGGTTAATACCTTTGTCTAATAACTAACATTGTTATGCCTGGAAAATGGCATCTGAGAATTTGACCGAAGCTCAACAGAAAATGAAAATAATTTATGATCGCAAGGCAGAGGCTAGAGTGTTTGACCCAGGTGATCAAGTGGTAGCATTACTGCCCGTACCAGGTTCGCCTTTTGGGGCCAAGTACTCTGGTCCTTATTCTGTTGTGCGGTGAGTTTCGGAACTCAATTATTTGGTGTCTACTCCTGAGCATAGGAGATCGACTCAACTGTCACATCAATCTGCTCAAGCCTTATTATTCCCCAACATCTCCAGTAGGGGGTGATAAGGCTGAGATGAAACCTGTGGGGCTAGCGGTTATCGGGGAGGCAGCGGACACATCTCAGGTGGCAGCTGAGGATGGGGTTCAGGGTCCTGACGACGCAGTCCTACAGGCGCGTTTAAATAATACAGAGACGCTGGCCGAGTTGGACAGCATTTTGGGTCATTTGGAGGGGGGACAGCGTGAACAGTTGAAGTGTTTAATTTTTGAGTTTTCTTCTTTATTTTCAGACACACCAACCTGTACTAGTCTAATAGAGCACGACATAGACGTCGGAGATGCACAGTGTTCAGTACCTTCTAGATAATGGGTTGGCTAGACCATCTTACTCAAGATGGGCCTCACCATGCTTGCTGGTCAAAAAACCTGATAACAGGTTAGAGATTAGGTTTTGTATTGATTACAGGAAAGTGAACATGGTGACAAAATCAGACTCCTTCCCATTACCCCGAATAGAAGACTGTGTGGACCAGGTTGGTGCTGCACGTTTTTTTAGTTAATTTGATTTGTTGAAAGGTTACTATCAAGTACCACTTACACCTCGAGCGCAAGGGATCTCCTCTTTTATTACTCCGTCTGGACTTTATTCATATAGCAGGATGAGCTTTGGACTTCGGAACGCTCCCTCCACTTTTCAGCGACTCATGAATAGAGTCGTTGCTGGGTTGGAGAGGTGTGCAGTTTATCTTGATAATGTGGTGTCATATGCCGACACCTGGCAGCAACATCTGGCTCGCATTCGTGCACTGTTTGAGAGGTTGGTGGCAGCGAATCTCACAGTGAACCTTGCAAAATGCGAGTTTGCCCAAGCCACTGTGGTTTACTTGGGCAAGGTGGTCGGGCAAGGTCAGGTGCGACTGGTGAGAGCCAAAGTTTTGGCTATAGATAAGTTTCCTCCTCCGACTACAAAGAAGGAGTTGATGCGCTTCTTGGGGATGATTGGTTACAATAGAAATTTCTGTTGTAATTTTTCTACTATTGTCTCCCCACTTACAAATTTGCTTAAGAGTTCTGTTAAGTTTGACTGGTCTTTTGAATGTCAGCAGGCATTTGAAAATGCAAAGCTGCTGCTGAGTTCTGCGCCTGTTCTGGCTGCGCCAAAGTTAGATCAGCCCTTTCAGCTACAGGTCAACGCAAGCCAGATAGGGGCGGGTGCAGTTCTCTTGCAGAGAGACGAAAATGGGGAGGATAGACCCATTTTTTATTTTTCGCGCAAGTTTAATCAACACCAAATTAATTACTCAACAATTGAGAAGGAGGCCTTGGCTTTGATCTGGGCTCTCAAAAATGTTGATGTGTATGTGGGGGGTGGCCTGCATCCTGTGGTGGTCTATTCTGACCACAACCCCCTCACTTTCCTGCACTAATTGCAAAATGCCAACCAACGCCTTATGCGGTGGGCACATTTCTTACAGCCATACAGATTGTCTATTCGTCACATCCGGGGTGTTGAGAACGTGATGGCTGATGCACTTTCTCGGGCCCCGGATGAGTCATTGTGATTGTGTCTATGTCTTAACACTTGTCGTCTGGGTCTCTACTGTCCTTAATTTGCTTTCCAGGTGCCGGGATTGCTGGATAATGAGACATTAAGGAGGCTGGGGGTGAGAGTGGTCAATCTGGTGGTTTAAGGTTGTGTTTCACGTGTGAGTGCCCACGAATGAATGAGTGTATGATTGAGTCTTCCAGAGTGAATGTTTTTATTTGTTTTGCATTTGTTCTTTATTATTGATGTAGGGGAATGGTGATCCAGAGTCCTATATACATGGGCCTCTGTCTTTGTAGGGGGGAGGTGTGACGCCCCAGCTCTACCGTGCTGGGTCTTCCTCTGTCTCCCTGATATTGTGTGTGGCTTGATCTTGTCTGTTCCTGTCTTGGCCTGTAGGAGGAGCTGTGAAGGTTCTATCGAGGTGGCTAATTGATGGCCTAATTGGAGGGTGTATAAAATCAGTGTTCTCCAGTTGGTTCCCTCTCTGACACTGCACTCACGAGCACACTCCTGGCAGGGCTGGCGGCAGAGCTGATCCTTTACTTTTGGACTACACATTCACATGCTGACCTACACGACAGTTTTGCTTTTTCCTTACACATACTGACTTATCAGTTTATATAAATATATCAGTTAATAAATATACTTTCGTTTAAAATATACTTTGGTGTGGTCTCCCCTTCATGTCGTGCTCACTCCGAGCCAAGTGGTCGCGACAATACCATGTCGATATTAATAGTTCTTGTGCGTACAAAAATCATACAATATTCTTAGCATACAATTAATTGTCTGGAAATAGGCTATGCTTTCATCATGGGGAGGTATGACTACCTTTGAATAAGTCCATGTAATCATCACAAATAAATAGAAATGACCAAATTTAGTTTTCTGTGTTATTTCCAAATTACCCAATGTGATAAACACACAGACACAAACAAATCACACACACACACACACACACACACACACTTGCTGCATTTTGTCTGGCAGTGCTTATGTTTATTTATTAAGACCACTCCACAACAAATTAATTTCTTCACTAATTTTGTGTCATGATTCCCGGGACACTGAAAGACTGCACAAAACTTGGTGGGAATGTAGCCCCACAAGGATGACACGGAACAATTGTTTTTTGTTTTGATCCGTTAAAGGACAGAAAAGGAAAGGAAATAATGGAAAATAAACTGTAACCATTCCAAAAATGATCACCATGTTGTCAGAGAGTAAGGAAACACGATGAATTGAAGTAATGGCTTATTTGACAACATTACTATAACCCGTAAAACCCCGTAAAACCCATGAAAAAAAATGAGTTACGGGGCGGAATCCCTTGGAATTTTCGTCTATGTTTTGAACGATTAATTCTAGAATAGCGTATTAATAATGGGCTAGCGCGTCCTCCTGTTTGGGTTGCCAAATTAGCAAAGGCCAACTGTCAACAGCTGCAATTGTAGTCATGAACGAATTTCCAAAATTAAAACAAGAAACAAATTAAGTGGACATCGGAGGAGCTTCCTGAGATGGTGACGTCTTTGTCAAACGAAGAATATGAAGTCTGATGCAGAGCTGGCCATATTTCTCCACAACAGGTAGCCTAGGCTAAACTTCATCTGCATCGCTAACTTCAGCTAAATATGTTACGCTGGTTAGAGAGGTATGTTTTGTTTTCACTGTTTCCGTAATACATACATAGCTGGGTCATGGTTCGAGAAACGTTAAAGCAGCTGCAGGTCAACTAACGTTAGCTAAGTCTTCATTAGGCCTACATCTGGCAACCCAGAAGAGGCTTGCGTCTGGTAGTCTCGAGAACGTTCACCAGTGTTTTGATTTTGGCCTACAGAACGTTCGGTAACAATCCTACAAATCGCACCTTTGACACCCTCTGAATGCATTCCAAGTTTTGTGGAATTCCATTCATGGGGGGCCATACAATAAATTAATTTATGTGTACATTTAGTGACTGTACACCAACTGGCCTGTATGGCTGGACACAGTTTTCTGTGAATATCTGAAGAACCGTAGGGCCTAGGATGACCAATACTTTTTTGTATGTTGGTCTCCAGGTGCTATGGCAACCCATCCCATATCCACTCATTTGATAGCGCACATAGTTAAAAATGAAAAAGCAAAAATGAGGCATTGTAATTGTAGATATCTTTGGCTGACAGGTTCAAAACTGCAAGGAATTTGAAGTGTAGGATCATTATGACATCCTCTGAATGCATGGCAAGTTTTGTGGAATTCCATTCATGGGGGACCACACAATCACTGGCGCCTTAATGCAGGGGCTTACCTGGGCTGAAGCCCAGGGGCCTCGACCAATGAGGGGCCTCCTAATAATAATAATGAATCAATAATAATAAACGGCCGTGTCCGTATTCGCGGCGTCAGTCATTAGCCTACTCTGGAGCTAGCCTACATAAAAGCACATTGCACTGCTCTACAATGACATCGATGCAGAGGCCCCCTTTGTCTTCTCTTCTGTAACAAAACTTAATAAATCCCAAAGTAGAGGAGCTACAGGAGAGGCTGAAACTGACTGACAAATTTACAAACTCTGGAGATAACGTGGGTTGGATTGAAGCAACGATAAACGAATGACGTGGATTCCTGTAACTGTCCATGAAAACAGAAGGCATAGCAGGTAAATATCGTAGCAAATAGCCTGGCAATGAAACGGCTTTAAAAACATGTAGGCCTATTTCACTTGTCTCACTGGAGTGAATGCAGAACATGGGCTGTTGCGCAAAGAAATGAATTAGTGATCTGCATCTCCGTTCACCAAAAGCTTGTTTGTGCTAACCCATATTCGCACAAATAATATCCTATGTTATGTTTTCTGATTGTTAACGTGAGATATGTCTCCATGTTGGGAAGTGTAGTGATAATGCATAAGGTAGCCAATGTTCACATCACATGAGCCAGCTGCTTGTTCTGTAGGCTAAAAGTATTTCTGTCCCTCCCAATCTGTGTTAGAATGGTGTGTTAAGTAGACAGAATTTCAAAAAACCTCCTGGGGAACTAACCTGACAATAGCCAGATGAATTTCGCTCCGCCTAGCTCCACTCATCCATCTGGAACCGATCCATTGAAGTGTTGCTTCAGAAGGCTGGGCCTAATCAAAAAATGCTTGCATATGATTGAATAAGCCACTTGTCCGTCATCTATTGACGTGCTACTTCAACCACTCACATCGAAGCCAACCCGTGATGCTGATAACAGTCTCACAGTCGCTTCTACGCTATGTCACATCTATGAAACTCCCCGCCCTCGTCCCTGATTGGCTGAACCATAAAGTCGGTTGCAGAAATCACTCTCAATGGAAGAGGTCCCAGATGGATGTGAGTGAAGCTAGGCGGAGCTAAGCGGAACGACATTCATCTTGCTATTGTCAGGTTACTGGGGAACCCCCCGACACGACAAACACATGCACTTTTGAAAAGCTTGAAACGTCCATATGTGTAAGCCATCTTTTAACTTAGCCTATAGTGTTATAAAAGTTCAACGCTGTTGTTTTCGTGCAGTAGGCTAACCTTTTTGATAAGCGATGTCATGGGTAGGCTGACGTGATTAAGGGCTTTCTGTTCCTGTTTATGTAAATGTTTTACATAGGCTCAATAATGATAGGCTACACTGCATGTTAGGCTATATCAACCAAAAGCGCACGTTATGTAAATAGGCGGGTCAGATCGTGGGCCGGGTATCATAATTAGTATTTGCGGTTGGGGGGGGGGGCTTAAAAACATATAGCCCAGGGGCCTCAGGTGGTATTAAGGCGCCCCTGCACACAATAAATGAATATTTGTGTACACACACACTCACAAGCGAAAACACACACACACACACAGAAGCACACATATACACAAAAACAAACGCACACATACACACTAATTTACCTGCACAAAAGTTGCAAGAGACAAACTGACAAATTGACAAATGTGATTTATTTTTGCGGAGAGAATGTGGACTGGGTGGCGGTCACATTTTGTACCGGTCTGCAGTACATCTAGTTTGTTTTCATCTATCTACATCCAGAGAGACAATGCAAAATATCATTGTGCACAATGAAGATATCATTTGTTTATTCATTTGATAAGTGAAATGTCACAGGCATAGATATACACTGAGCTAGCATATAATGATACTTGCTGTGTTTTTTGTCAAGTTCAGCCAAATACGATATGCAATATGCCTTTACACACCATACACTATTACAGCTAAAGATCCAATCTTTCTCAATTGCATGTAGACTGATTTCCAGAAAGAAAAAAGGTGAATATGCTCCTTCCATCTAAAGTTCAATTTTTCCATTTACAAATCGTGTTTGCAGAAAAGATACGCAAATGGTGTCATCTACACAACAGATTTTCACAACACACAAAGTAATTTGATTTGCAGAGAAGGGCATTTTGCATCCTCTCTATCAACAATGCCTTCAGTTTATTTAGCAGTATCTGCTGGATTTGACTTCATTGATGGTGTTGACCTTTTCCAAATGAATGAAATTTGGGCCTTGAAATATTTAGGCCTAGTCCACACGTACCAAACCGATCTTTTTTTCTTCCCTGGAACCGTATCAAGAATATTTGTGTCCAAACGGATCAATCTCAACACGACTCAACACGTTACTTCATACCCCAGGCCTATAGGTGGCACTGTTTCTTTACATAAATTGACCAACACTTGCGCTTTACAAACAGACAGAATAGGCTACGACGAAATGGCTAGTGCAAGGAAACCAGAATTGTTTGTGTAGACTGATGGTGAACTGTCAACTGTAGTCAACTGTAAAACGAATAAACTTTATTTTACGGTTTGTGAAGGGTGCCGTCCCGTCCTTTATTTGGCTAACGCAGGCAGGCCTACTAATCACCTTTACTTTCTTTGGCTGTAGGATAGTCCGTGATTCACATTAGTTTTGGCTATCACCGCAATTAAACTACTAAACACAAGGCTTACCCAAGTTCTAGGCTATTCTGTCGCCACATTTATAATATTGCTATAAAACCTTCGTTAGTAACAGTCAATACGTTTGCCTGCATCAAATCGCGCATTTGCATTCAGTGTGCTACCATCGGCTTAACCTGAGTTCTAAGCGTCTTTGTATGCTTATATCTGATTTCACTCGACTGTGAATGCATGTAAATATGTTGTAAGACATGTAAAATAAATGAATGACACTGGCTCTTGCGTCACTGACGTCACTGACAGTAGCTAGAATGCATAAAAAAACACCGGGAAAAACAGTGTTCAGTCCACCAAGTCATAAGCTATCGGCGCTGCGCAGCACCAGTTGTGATATTTAGCTTACGGAGTGTAATCGTAGGTAATGTCATGTATGAAAACTAGTATTGTTAGGCAATACTATAAGTGCAAGTCCAGGGCAGCTGAGGTGTGGTGATGACATCATCGACACGCCAAAGCAGGATGTCGCGGTTTCGCTGTCTAAACAATTCAAACGGGCTACGGCTTCAGATTTTTCCACTCTGGGACCAGGTTTCAGAAAAGTCGCGGTTTCGGCAGTGCGTTTACAGGATTCGTTTGGACGCCCGGCCAAGATGAAGCAAAACCTTTGCGTTTAACTTAAAAAGCGTCTCCGTGTGGACAGGCCCTTAAAGTGGTGTGTGTGTGTGTGTGTGTGTGTGTGTGTGTGTGTGTCTGTGTGTGTGTGTGTGTGTGTGTGTTGCTTAATTGCTTCCTGCATTAAACTGCTTTGATAAGAACATGAAAATGTTTTCTCAACAATGCAAAATAGCCAAGCAGTCTCTTCGTTCTGATAACAACCACCAGGCATCGACATTTCGCTTCAGTCTGAGGACCTATGTGTTGTTCTTCCTTTTTTATGATGGGCTGATTTCAGTCTACAAGTGAGCAGACAACAGTGTAGGCCAATAGCTGATGTAGCCTATACATTTCTTTGATGTTGGATATCAGAGATTTATTTCTGGCACCTAATTGTACTGACAGGTAATGTCTGTGAAAAAACTCTAAGGAAATTAATATATCTTGTGGAATCATACTTTCGAGATGAGGAAGTACACATTATGTAATTTGGGAGTCTTATCTGCAAATACATGCAACCCCAAATCAGAAAAAAAGTTGAGATGTTTTGTAAAATGTGAATAAAAACAGAATGCGATAATATACAAGTCTTGTAAACCCATATTTAGTTGCAAAAAGACATATCAAATGTTGAAAATTAACATTTTGACTATTTCATGGAAAATATGTTATTTTTTAACTTGATGCCTGCTACATGTTTCAAAAAAAGTTGACACAGGGGAATGTTCACTGCTGTTCTGCTTCACCTCTTCATTTAACAAAATTCTGTACTTAGGAACTGAGGTCGGAGATCAGTCACTATAGAGTTTTGAGAATGAAATGTTGCTCATAGACAATGCTCATCAGAAGTTTTTGTGAGCCCATAATGACTTTCTTTACAGAAACAGGTCTGGTTTTAATACAGTGCCATCTAAGGTTGAAAAGACCATGGCGATCAAATATTGTTTTTCAGCTCTATCCCTTGTTTGCAAAGATTTCTCTGAACATTTTAATATTATTTGCTGTTGATGAACTTTCCAAATCCCCTCTCTGGGATGCTCTTTTTCATAATCATGTTGCCAGTTACCCTAATTAGTTGTGAAACATTCCTCCTTTTGTTTTCTTTATCATTACACAACTTTTCCAGCATTATGTTTTCCAACATTTTTTTAAACGTGTTGCTGGTATCAAATTCAAAATGAACATTATATTTTCCATGAAATAGTCAAATTTGTAATTTTAAACTTGTTGTTTGTGTCCTTTTTGCAGCTAAATATGAGTTTTGTGATGAATACGAGGGAGACTCAGATGCGGAGAATACTTTTTTTGGCAAAGGGCTAATCCAGTGGCAAAATCCAGTAACACAATCCAGGTCATACACAGTCTCACAGGTAAAGGGCGAACAATCCAAATAACACAAGTCCAAGAGTCGGGGTCAGAAGGTACAGTCCGGGTCATACACGGTTTCACAGGTAAGACAAATAATCCAAAATCGCAGGTCCAAGAATCGTTGTCGGGGTACGGAACAAGGTCACGAAACAATAAAGTCATAAATCTCGCAATACTGCTATTAACACACGGCTTAGTAAGTTACAAGAGAAACAATACCTCACGCTGAGGCAAGGGAGACAGAGTCCTTTTAAAGCCAGTGGCTAATTAGTTGATTGACTGCAGGTGGTTAGAATTCCGGCGAAGCGGAGCAGGACTGGAGTGGGCGTGGTCGACGCAGCCGACGGGACCGAGAGGGCTGCGCAGGCTGAACCGGCGTTACAAGTTTACAAGATTTGCAGATTATTACATTCTATTTTTATTCACATTTTACACAACGTCCCAACTTTTTTGGGGGGTTGTAAATAACTTCAATGTCAATATCTTAATTGCAAATATCTTACAGATAATTCTTCGATTTCGCAAAAAATAATGTTAACAGGTTTGTGCACACTCGACTGCAGTGTCATTTGTGAGTACCACTATGTGAATCTTCCGCTGACATGGGATGAAGCCCTATCTACAAAATGTGTGTACAAAATGTGGCTATGGGCTATTCTACAATGATGAATACTTTTTTATGTTTTTTGTCAAGTTCAGCCAAATACAATATGCCTGTACACACTATACACTATTAAAACAAAAGGTCCAATCTTACTCAATTGCTTGTGATTTTCCTTTTAAGAAAAAAAGTGCTCCTTCCATCCCATGTCCATTTTTTAGATGTACAAATCCAAGTGTGGAAAATATATGCAAATGGTGTCGTCTATACAAAGGATTTCACAACACAGAAAGTAATCTGATTTGCAATGAAGGGCATTTTGCATCCTCTCTATCAACAATGTCTTCAGTTTATTTAGCAGTATCTGCTGGATTTGACTTCTTTGATGGTGCCGACCTTTTCCAAATGAATAAAATTTGGGCAGTGTGTGTGTGTGTGTGTGTGTGTGTGTGTGTGTGACTCTATGCTAGTTGCTTCCTGCATTAAACTGGACCTCTGAGATTCAAACAAGTTTTTGCTTTGATAAGAACATGAAAATGTTTCCTCAAAAATGCAAAATACCCAAGCAGTCTCTTCTACCCAGGCCCGATGATGACTTGAAATAAATGAAGCGACAGGGCATCTATATTTCACTTCAGTCTGAGGACTTATGTGATGTTCGTGTTTTTTTATGAGGGGCCTATTTCAGTCAAACAAGCAGACAGCCGGTCGTACATATATCTATATGTTGCATACCAGAAATGGATTTATGGCACATAATTCTTCTGACAGGTAAGATCTTTAAACAACTCTAAGGAAATAAATATATATTGTGGAATCATGCTTTTGTGATGAGGAAGTACTTGATGTAATTTGGGAGTCTTATGTGCAACTCCATAACTCACTTCAATATCAATATCTTAATTACAAATATCTCACAGATAATTCTTCAATTTCACAAAAAACAAATGTTTACAGGTTTCTGCGCACTTGACTGCATTCGTGAGTACCACTATGTGAATCTTCCGCTGACCTGGGATGGAGCCAAAGCTTATTGCCGATCCAACTACTCAGATTTGGCTTCTGTGCACAATAATGAACAAGAGAAACTCTTCCATGAAGTCACAGGAACCCCTGTTAGAAAAGGCTGGATTGGGCTGCACCATGTAAAATTCAATTGGTCCTGGACCATGGAAGACAGCTATGAAAATGGCACATTTGAGAAATGGACAAGTAGACCAGGAGGCACGAAAAATCAGTGTGCTATATTTGGAAGTGGCAAGTGGATACAAACAATATGCAGCTATGAATTTTACTTTGTTTGCCAAAATGCAGGTAAGTTAAAAACTTGGCTAACATGGGAAAGACATAGACCTATACTGATACTGTATTGAAAAGAACGATTGCACGTCCATATACAGTGCATCACTGATTATTCTGTACCAACAATCAAACAGATTCTCTAGAGCATTCAAATGGCATTGTCTTTTCTCAGAATTTAGGTACTTCTTAATTCAGAGGGTGATGGTTTGGACCAAAGCCCTGAAATACTGCAGAGAAAACTACCTAGACCTGGCAAATATCAGGAGTGAAACTGACATAACTAAGTTGGCTGATCTGGCCGGTAACCAAACAGTGTGGATTGGACTTCACAACAGATGGCGGTGGTCAGACAGCAGTATATTCACCTTAACAAATGACACAATCACAGGGGACTTCACAAATTATCATAAATGCGTATTTCTAAATGAGAGTTTGGAAAATCTGGTGTATGGCGATTGCAATGGTCATAAACCTTTCTACTGTCACAAAGGTGAGTGAAGTTCAATAACTCTACAGACAACATTCCACTTCTTCATCCATTCTACTATTTTGTCCATTTCAAGTTTAAAAACACACTTTATCCCTCTCCCCACAGACATTGTGAAGAAAAAACTTGCAGTCAAGATCACAGTGAAAAGTCTTTACAACCTTGAAGATAATCCCTATCTTCAACAAGCCATCCTGCAGCAGGTATAGTCTTCCAACATTTCAGAATTTCCATGGTGGAAAAAAATCTGCATTTATGAATAATATGATTATTTTGATTTGTGTTTTAGATTCATCATGAGCTATCCAAGCAGACCCCCGAGCAGAATGTTACCGTGACATGGAACCATCAGAATAACCTGGTGTTCCAAATGAAGAGAGAAGAGAGGGTGGTGGGGGAAAGGCAGCCATGAGTTTACAACTTTTGTGACCTTAATAGTTGATTGGGTGTGTCCAGCAATGAAGCTCCAACAACCTTATTTTTTCAATTTTCTTATCTTGACAAGCCATTTTGCGGATATATTTTAACTGCAGGTCTGAATGTAATAAAAGTCTAGTCCTTAACATGTCTAAGAATACCTAACTTGCATTTGTTCATAAACAAAGTTTGTCCTGTAAAATGTTGATAACATGCAATAGAATCTTTGACTTAAAGAGCTTTTAACTTTTCATTCATGTGCACTTTTACATCAGGTAAATAGTGAACACATTTCTATACCTGAACTAAACAGAACAGTTAAAGGTTATGTAACTAGTCATTTAGAAAATTATATCATCACTCTTGCCTGGATTGAGTGACTCGAATCTGCCTGAACACGTATAAAGAGAAGTTTAATAATGGTAATGTAATTTCATACTACCTGTCCTCACATACAGTTTAAAGAGGAGGGATTGAAATTTAGTTACAGATTTAGGGCTACAGGACAGCATTTTTGGCTGGGGCTGCAACATTGTTAGGATATGCAGTTCACTGGCTGAACTGATATCACGCTGTCCACTGAATCACTTTAAATCCCTCAGTAATTCGACCTGCTTTGTGATCAGGTGGGACGTGTCTGTGGACATCCTTCTCCATCTATTATATCAACAAGAGATGTAAAACAGGCACCTATGACAATGTTTTCCTGTTGTGTTGGTTTTTCCATGTAGTGGAAACACTTTGAATCCTTTATAAACAACTGAATCTTTTCCATAGGCCTAGTCATTATTTTGAACCTTGCACCATCACATGGACATCAAGCATTTCAAAGAGATAGGCAAACAGACAATGACCAGGTTTTCCTTTTTGTTTGTTTCGTTTTTTAGAAAATGCAGACAAAATTCCACATCCATTATTTCATACAGTGACAGGCTGTTGAAGGATCAATGCCCATTAGGCCTAGGCTAGGCCTATATGTGTGTGTTGTGTTTCTGTAGAGTGGCGTTGAGGTGCAGGACAACTACAGTAAAACCACACAGGCTTAGACTTCTTTTACTGTCTATGCTTAGAGCAGGCTATGCCACTGTGGGAGAGGGAGTTAAATAGCATAGCATAGGCCTGGTTTTATCAACTGCTGGTTTCGTGAGCCATTGCTCTCTCTGTCCTACTTCAACCTTTCTTGCGAATGCATTTGAGAATTTATAAACGGTGGTAGTTTAAAAACAAACATCTTTTTTCTTCGACACATCTGACACACACTAGGCTAATTTCACTGAATGCGCGGCAATTTCTTCAAATAGCAGAGGCTACAGACTCTACAGGCGATTATGTAACAAGGTTTCGGGGATAGCCTTCGGGGCGGGTCCTAGACTCCCCGGTTACACCTCAAATTACAGTTTTTCCCGCGGTGTAAGCGCCAAAAAGAGCCCCTCTGTCATTTATCCTCGCACCTCCATCTGTGTTCCTTCTGCTCGGGTTAATTAGACAGAGTTGTAGTGGGTATGTGGTCTACCCCTGACAACAAAAGCTGTAGTGATTGGCTTTATTAATTAGGTTTCTAGGTGCGCGCCGCAGCTAGTCTACACCAGAGAACTCATCAGGGTGTGCAGTAGACCGCGCCGACTGCCGCGCCAACAAATCCCAGGAGGCGTGGTTAGAACGACATGCTGATTGGTCGAGAGGTAAGAAAGGGGAGCCTCAACACCAAAGCTTGATGGCGATTGGTCAGATTGAGGAACGAGATTCAGAGCGCCAGAAAACAAGCTTGAGCGGGTGTTCTGATCAGCAATGCAACTTCAAGAGTGGTCAGTCATACAGGAGTATCTGAGAGGAGTTTATTATAGAGGGAAAGTATGTCTTGTTGAGGAAGCACAGGGGTAACAGTAGTTATCGCGAATTTGCTGATCGTTGTCTATCGCGTAATTTATAATAAGGAAAATAAAAACGGCGAAGGTAAGTAACCTGAGTATTCTTGATGGCTAATGTATCCCGATATAACGTTAACGTTATAGCTGC
Organism: Alosa alosa; assembly: GCF_017589495.1. Lineage (NCBI taxonomy): Eukaryota > Metazoa > Chordata > Actinopteri > Clupeiformes > Clupeidae > Alosa > Alosa alosa. The sequence continues at coordinate 18,531,314 of NC_063205.1, forward strand.
TAGATTTCTGCCTGTGGCTACTCGGGCGATAGGTCAGGTTAACCAGCTAGTGTTAACTTAAGTCAGTGCTTATTAGTTGAACACTGGCCACATAAGTACAGAGAAATTCTGATCTTTAAAGTTACATTGTTTTTCTGTTGTTTTGCCTATGTATGCGTGAAACATACCATTGCCTAATAATACTGGCTGACAATTGAAGTAATCTTTTTGGACATTAGCTGGGTACCTTGTTAGCTTCCTAGCCTGATTGCTAAAAAGTTACACGGCTAGTTACATTGTCATTTCTGAGCCATGTAATGATTCTTCGAGTGTTAACATTGAACCATTATACAAAACGATTCTTGTTTGATTATCCGTCTACGTTTATGGTGAAAAAGGAATTAACGTGGTTGCTCAGACAAGCACAGTTCCACAGCTAGCCAGCTAGGTAATGCAACCTCACCTTACATTATTTGCGCCAAAATGTACTTACCCCTTATGTTCGACAAGGGCGTAATCTTTGAGAAATAACATTATTTGAATCTAGACACGTTTCCTTGTTACAATGGCTGCACCACAAGTTTATTAAAACTGCATTTGTACAATTTTTCTAAAATCGTCAGTTTTGGCTCAACATTAATCTGAACCTCTCCATTGACTGCCGTTTAGTTCATTGAAGAACTAACAAGATTTTTCTTGTTTATACAGATGGAAAGTGATTGTCTGACTTTAAGGGACCTGATAAGTCCGCGTAAAGTCAGAACAGCTATTGAGGACAACGTTGGCAAAAATGATCAGAAGGCAAGTACCTTCCTATTTACCCATAGGTGTGGACCATTAATGTTCTTTGACTGACAATGACCTGTTGATTTATCTGACGTACTCTTGTAACAATAGCTGTGAGGAATTTGCTCCTTATGAGAAAAAATACAACATTTGCCAATGTGTACTTCCCCCCTCACATCAATGTATCTTTTTAGGAGAATGTGAGGCTAGAAAGAAGGAAAGTGACTCCTCACAAAAGTGACGCCACATCCACATCTACTAACGGCAAGAAGGCACAAGCCTCTGAGTTCATTCACATCACCCCCATAAAGCATCCTGACAGAGTCCACCCAGACCCCTGGACCCCCACAGCCAACCTGAAGATGTTGATCAGTGCGGCTAGCCCAGACATCAGGGACCGAGAGATCAAGAAAATCCTCTTCCGACCCATTGAGAATGAAGAAAAACTGGTGGTAGTGGAGGAAGAGGAAGAAGATGCAGAATTGGATGACTCCTGCCAGGTACAGTAGTGACACCTTTGCATTCATAGACTCTCAAGCTTGTTGGACCTCAATCACAACTGAACCCCTCTGTAATCCTTAGTACCAGTTTTTAAGTCATCACTGTGAAGATGTTTTATTCAGACAAGGAATAATACATATTTGTTTCCCTGATGTATGAGACACATCAGTTAGTTTGATCAGAAAATAAGAGAATGTACAAAATGGTGGCAGTGTGTAGTTTAGAATTGTGTTGAAATGTTTTTGTATGTATGAAAAGCTCTCTCTCTCTCTCTCTCTCTCTCTCTCTCTCTCTCTCTCTCTCTCTCTCTCTCTCTCTCTCTCTCTCTCTCTCTCTCTCTCTCTCTCTCTCACACAAACACACATAGTTTGATGTGGTGGAAGACTGTGGGGATGAATTTGAGAAGCGGCCCAGCCGGAAGCAGAAGAGCTTGGGTCTGCTGTGCCAGAAGTTCCTGGCCCTCTACCCTGATTACCCAGCATCCTCTGAAACCATCAGTATCTCTCTGGACGAGGTGGCCACGAGCCTGGGTAAGACCATGCCACTGATTAATTAATCTGCGCAGCAACCCACCCCCACCCCAAACACACACCCCACTCCAGAAACATGGCCTGTGCCAGCTCATAATTGTATCCTACAAATCCGCAGTCAACCCTGAACACGGTAATAGAGCTGATGCTTGCTTCAGGGGACTTTTTCAATTTAATAGCATTAAAATAACATATACATGTAAATAACTGATCCTTTGTGGGACAGGTGTTGAGCGCCGGCGCATCTACGACATCGTGAACGTGCTGGAGTCGCTGATGCTGGTGAGCCGCATGGCCAAGAACCAGTACGTGTGGCACGGACGGCCACGCCTCAGCCAGACCCTGCAGGAACTGCAGCAGCAAGGCCGACGCCAGCGCTACCACCTCCAGATGGAGCAGACGACTGCAGCCACGGCGACGCGTGGAGGGGCCACGCAGCGGAGCGAGGAGGGAGATGGCGCTTACGGTAAGAGGAGGAAGAGGAGGAGGGGGGAAAGGAGGAATGGTGGGGGTTTCTGCAAATGAAGGCAGAAAAGAGAGGGAGATAAGTGGAGATGGAGGGAGTCTGGGAAAGTTGAATGAGGCAAAATCAGTGTTTTTGACGGATAACTGTTTTGTCTATCAATTATTTCACCATGGGAACGGAAAGTGAGTCGTCAGTTATCGTTTGGTTAGTGTTCAGTGGTGTGTATTGTTACTGCTGCGTTACTGGGCTATTAATAGCGTCCCCACCAAAACCACTAATACATCACAGTTTAGTGTCCAGGGCTTCAACAAGACACTCCACACAGGTAACCATGTGTCCCTGGTGGTGGCCAGAATCAATACTTCCGGCTTAAGGTAAATAATCCCCACTGCACACAAGCAGTAGACCTAAACACAGAGCTAGTGCCTGCATTGTCACCATGGTAGCAAGGTATGTGTATGTGTAGCCCAGCTGAGTGGCTAATTAGAAACGGCTAATACTGTGTGCTGTGCTTGGGTGGGTGGGGGGGTCCCGCAGCGTCCTAAAAGTCTTGACAGGATTTGACTGATTAACAGAGGATAATGAGGAAGCAGATTATGCAGTATTATCTGTTATTATAAGGTAATGGTTTAACAATAGTGGATATCATTTCTACTGTTTCAGTTGATGCTCTGTGTGCTGTGGGGTGAGGGTTGAGGGGTTAGAAGCATCCCAAAAGACTTGATAGGATTTTAGTGATTAAATCAAACTACTTTAGCCGTTATCTTATTTTCTGTGTACCTACCTCTGCAGAGCAGAACGAGAGCATTCCGAATACACAGTTTTTACTGTTAATGGCTATGGAGGAGCTACACAGCACTCATGATCAAAAAGGAGCCAGACAAACAAAAACTGAAAATCTCAAAATAAACTGTCTGCACACTTAAATCCTTTGCAAGTTTATTTGCCAAGCTTTCGGTCAGACAACCATCCTCAGGGCATACAAACAGCATACAAATGTGCTCAGACACATCAGGACAATCAACAGTTTTTACTGTTAATGGCTAGACAGCAATGGATATCATTTCCACTGTTTCAGTTGATGTTCTTTGGTGGAGTCTTGCCAACGTCTTGCTTAGATCCTGCTAGTCTGAAAAGACAGCTTTAGTTCACGTTTGGAAGTCTTATCGATGTGCTGTGAGGATGCCACTCCACAAGGTTTGTTGATGGTAGTCATGGTTTCTACATTTGCAAGCCCTGGCGCCCTGTTAGCATTAGGAGTGGAAAATTGGAGAATCTGTCAAGAGACGACATCTTGTGATTTGGGTGTGGATGATTTGTTGGACAAAACTGTCAAACTATGCATTGATCTCATTCTCTGACAAAAGTATCTAATGTCCTCCCTCCACCTGAGCATACTAAATATACCTAGTTAAAGGGATATTCCACCATTTGTTTAACTCAAGGGGAGGTGGAAAATCCCCTCCAATTCCCCAAATGGTGGAATATCCCTTTAATTGATTTATTAGATGATTAGTTACTCAATCAATTTTGTTTTAATATTACATTCTTTGCTCCTTTTGTTGTAACATCCATGGAGGAAGTACCCATTTTCTCTCTGTTAAAATGTTGTCGTAATTGAAAGTCTTCTTGACGCGCAGTGTTTTCTTCTCTCGTCCCATCCCTCAGCCACTGCTTGCAGGAGGAAAGACAAGTCCCTGCGCATCATGAGCCAGAAGTTTGTCATGCTCTTCCTGGTGTCCAAAACCCTCACGGTGACCTTGGACATGGCTGCCAAGATCCTCATCGAGGAGAGCCAGGACACTGCCAATCACAGCAAATACAAAAGTGAGCTCCTAGTTCGCACAATCACACACTGACAGGGACACAGACACACACAGAAACTGACCCACTAAGTTACTGTTTTTGTTATTACACTACTCTCTTAAACTGCAGCCATATTGATCCGCATTCTAGCAGAATACTACCATATACAGACAGACACACACAATGGGATGACCATCGCGTGGCACTATTGATGTTTAAGTTGACTCTCTCTGTCTGTCTGGTCTCGGCAGCTAAGGTACGACGTCTGTATGACATAGCCAACGTCCTGACGAGCCTGTCCCTCATCAAGAAGGTCCACGTGAGGGAGGAGAAGGGCAGGAAGCCCGCCTTCAAGTGGATCGGCCCCGCCGACTTCCACACCATCACCGGTAACACACGCACATCAGTTGACCTGAGATTTCTTTTGTGTTGATGCCATACTTCTCTTGTTGTTGAGTGCATGCATGATTAGTACCTAATTAATCGTGCAGCGCTGGTAGTCATGTCATGTAGTTTGGACTGACGTAATAATGGAGAAAGTAATAGTTTTAATGTGTCAACATAACTAGATACATTTATGTTGGATAATTGTAGTATATGTAAACATTTCCACTACTCCATTGCTTTGGGCCTTACTATTTCTCGCCAGGTTGATTGGTTCTTTCATTTTTGAGGAAGTGTGATTGGCTAACTGAGGTGTATCTCTGGTTGGTCTGCAGAGGATTCCGTGGCGGTCAGTGGCATCCCCTTGCCTCAGGTCAATGCTGAAGCCCATCTCACGGTGCCAGCGGGCAGAAGGGAGAAATTTACACGCCACGCCTCCTTCCAGGTGGTGCCCACCTCCGCTGCCAACCTCAGACTCACAAGCTCAGCGCCCAGCACACCAAACAGTGATAACTCCGGTATGACAGACACACACACACACACACACACAGCACTGAACACACGTATAGTATATAACTATGTAACACATACTACAAAAAACACACACGCTATACAAAAACATGAGTACAGGCCAGAAGCAGATATTGCTCATTCTCAACAGAATGGAAAATGTGGTTACTTTCTGACTCACACACATGCACACACACACTTGGCAACAGCTTTGCAGGACATCAAAAACAACATCGAGATGTTTAATAACTTTGACTTATGAGTTTAATTTGTCAGTGTGGTAGTATTCTATGTTTGGCCTCCACAGTTCCCACAGTCTGACTCCTCTGTGACACCACACATTCCTGGCTCTTATCTCGTCCAGGGCTCCACATGGTTTAGATCACTTGAAATGATCGACTCTTGCGGTTCCCCTGTGTGCAGGTCATCGGGTCGAACCCCTGGATTTTTCCAGAAAGCTGGGGAGCAGCAGCGCCGCGTGCCGTCTTCAGTTCGGCGAGGCCCCTGGGTGAGTGTGTGTGTGTGAGTCCCACAGACGGTTAGTTTGTGAAAACATACAGTGTGCTGTCCTCTTCAGAAGGACAAGACCACACTGCATGACATACGGAAACATTGTTCCTAGATGCTTGTGCCTGCAGGAACTGGAAGTGCAAATGCCAGTGTGTGTGTGTGTGTGTGTGTGTGTGTGTGTGTCCGTCCAGCATATTACGCAAAAAGCCATGTAGCATTTTACCGCAACTGCAGCATGCTTCTGTTAGCCAATGGCCCATTTTCCACCAGTTACAAAGAGGAAGTATAATGGCAGCAGCTTCGAGCATACGAGCCTCCGTGGCCGTGTTCTTGATTCACCTTTGAAGAAAAGTCAAGATAACAATGACATTTTATCAGACGTTTGCCTGGAACGTTTGTCTCAATGCTCCACCATTAAAGTATTAACCAGTTGCCCAATTGAACAATGACACTGTGCCTCAGTTTGCAGGGTAAATAATCGATAGCAGTCCCGTTAGATTTGCGATGAGAAAGTAATCACCCTCACATTGTCTCATCCTCCATGGGGAAATTGAGATGGAAGCAGGGCCGTGCTGACGAGAGGAAACGGCTGTGGGAGAGAGGCTCTGGTCTCGCAAGGCTCGCTCCGGGACTTCACCGCTAAGAAGAAGGTCGCACACTAAGCGCTGCCCACATCCCACAAGGCCAAGTGTACTTTTAACGGGCCCCGGTTACGAAGAAGTGTGTAACCCAAACTGCCTCGGTTTTGGGCGATTTGCCCCTGGCGTATGCGAGTCATTTCAACGTTCAGCCAGAACGTAGTCATTTAGCTCTTAAGCGTTTATGTACCTTGGCGAGAGGGGTCTTGGGCAAAGTATTTACGCACGTTGGCAGGAAAGAGACCATGAATGGGTCGGGCAGTGGGTTGGTTATGTTTTACTCTCTACAAGAGCGTTTGTGTGTGTGTGTGTGTGTGTGTGTGCGCGCGCGCGCGTGTGTGTGTGTGTTGCAGTGGAGGCCAAACCACAGCATCTCCCCTCACTGCTGAGGTTGCTCTTGTGCACAGCGCTCACACAGCTCACGTTACTACGACTAGGAAAATCCGCTCTCCGGCCAAAAGCGCTTTCTAGTAAACATGAGAGAATGGTTTTCAGACTCCAAACAAAATGTCAGCTTGTCAGCATGTGTGCATCTACAGATACACTTTTAACGCACATATCATTTGATGCAGATGGGTTAAATGGTGGGTGTCTGTTATAAATCCAAAATCGAAATGGTTGGGTTATAATGCTGAACTATTGACTGTACACAAAGCTACATTTATGTCAGAAGGCAGAGGGATCATTTATCACTGGGTTTCATGTATCACTGCACAGATAAAAAAGTGAAATGCTGAGTTAAGTCTGTTTTCATGTATTGGAAAATAATGTGTTCAGATATTTTTCTATTTTTCAAATTTGTGCTTTTTGATACAGGTCCCTTTTTAAACATGGGTATTTCTGTTGTTCGTTTATGTACGCTTTCCATTCATGTCGGCGTTTGAATAATGTCTGTTTGAACAATAAGTTTGTTCATCTCCTGCATGTCTCTGTGTCTCCCAGTCTGCAGACTCCAGTGGGTCAGCGCTCCCCAGTGGGTCCCCAGGTGGGGTCCCCAGGCCTCGCCCCGCTGGCCCTCCCCATCTCCATTCCCGAGGGGGCCTACAGTGTCCCCACGGCACCTCCCGGCGCCGCCTCCTTCCCCCAGCCCCACCTTGCCTACCTGCCCAGCCTCTCCCAGCCCTCCATCCTCATGCTGTACGGGGGCCCGGCCCCCGACGGTCAGGGTCAGGGGTCGTCGCCCAGGGCGGCAGAGGTCCGAGAGAAGAGGAAGAGCGTGAATGAGGAGGATGCGGAGCCGAGGACGGTGGGCAAACGAGAGCGACGCGAGGAAGAACAGAAGGTGAGAGACGAGATTGGACCTGACGCGTCAGGCTCATCCCATAGACAGAGACAAGCAGACAGACACAGATAAGCAGACAGACAGACAGACAGACAGACAGACAGACAGACAGACAGACAGACAGACAGACAGACAGACAGACAGACAGACAGACAGACAGAGATAAGCAGACAGACAGACAGACACAGATAAGCAGACAGACAGACAGACACAGATAAGCAGACAGACAGACAGACACAGATAAGCAGACAGACAGACAGACACAGATAAGCAGACAGACAGACAGACACAGATAAGCAGACAGACAGACAGACACAGATAAACAGACAGACTTGCATTTGCATTTCACTGTGCAGGGCGGGAAAGATTTCCCTGCCAGTGTCTTATAATCACAACAGAGCACATGTTTGTTGGTCTCCAAGGTGACCGTTCAGGTCATCGTGAGCCGTGTTATTAGCATGCCAGTGCCCTCTGCTCATTTATGCTCGCTCAGAAGCAACAGCAGTTGCCGGAAAGCTCCTCAGGTCCCCGTGGTAACGGCCATTACGATTCCCAAATTAGCACAAACTCCAGACGTTGTCAGTTAGGCCACACACAGGGTTGCTGCCCTTTATGATGACCGCATGATTTCAACACACGTCTGAAGGACTCCTGTGACCAGCGCTAGAATTTGGACCATTTCCCACTATGGGCGTCTTTTCCTGTAATGGCTGCCATCTCTGCTTGGCAAAGCCTATAAAACTTGGGAAGGTGAAAATAGCCATTCAAATGAGTGATGAGATTTCACGGTCTCAGTCATGCTAGACGAGGAAAATGAAAACGTTGGTCCTCCATAAAGTTGACATGTCATAACAGTCATACATGAGTTCCCTCTCACGGTCACAGAGAAATCATGGTTTTAATGTTCTGTCCTCTCTGGTTCAAAATTAACCTACTTCATAACAAGAACCTTTCTTAAATAAATAAATGACACCTCCTACTTCTCTCAAATGAGACTATTAATAAAATATTAAGCACTGAATACTTGAATGAATAGAGGCTGTAGTTTAAACTCAATGGCAATATTCTCGAGAAATGGATACAGTTTAATCATTTCTAAAAAGGAGAAATCTACTCAATTAGAGATTATTGAAACATTCCCTCATAGCAATCTGTTTCAATTATGTTTAATGGACAAGTGATGGAAGTGTGACTGCTGCTTCTCCACATCTTAATGAAGAGTAGGAAATATTGACTGTGAAATTTTTCCCTTTATGTTTTTTAATGAATACACAGTGATCTACATTAATTAAAAAATTATGAGGAGGAGAAAACGGTGGTGACCCTAACGAAAAAGAACTATAGGAATCTTATAGTACTTTGGGACATACTATAGTAGTTCTGTTAAACTGTCATAGGATATTATAGCGTTATTACTAAATATCCTAGTTTATTAATGACATATCATCATGTGTTATGCACAGTGTTGTAATAGCTCTTTTTTTGTAGGAGAAAAACATGAAGTTAATGTTTTGGCAGAAGAGGTCTCCATTTGACCATACCAGGGCACTTTGAATCAACAAATAGTCCAGTTGTCTTCACTACTTTTCTCCTTCATCATCTAAAGGATATTTATTTCCTTCTCGTTGTGTTCCACAGGCTGAAGCAGAGGGTGCTCAGCAGGGCCCCAGAGTTTCTACCCACTGCCTGCAGCTCGGCGTGCCCGTCAGCGAGGCCCATTCCCGGGACGAGGGAGAGAGACATAGCCCTGCGGTGGCCCAACCTGCATCACACTACCTCTACGTTCCCAACTCTGCAGGTAGGAGCATCCCCCCGCAAAATGATCACCTGTGGCTCTTTCAAACCAGCTGATATGGTCCCCATCGAAATGTCCCAGAGACCATGTAGACAAAATGTTCTGGTGTTTGTAACTGTTGCAACAGTGTTGTCATGCAATGTTAAGCACCATACCTTAGGATTTGTGGTATTTTATGTGTCAGTGGTGTATGTTTAACGAATAGAACGCAAATACGGCTCTTCAAACCTAACCATGTGTAGTGTAATGGATCACAGTGAGTTTACTACCACAACTATTGTTACTACTGCTATTAGTAAGTAATGAACTATGATGAATAATAGTAATAAAAATACAATACAATTCTATTCGGAACATTTGTGTCTTTACTTATTTGTTCACTTGATTTTGTGAAATGAAAACAAATGAGTCACAATCCCCTTCCTCCCTCTCTCATGTGTCCAGGCCTGAACTTCCTCCTCTCCGCGGGTCACTCTGCAGGCGGCGTGGCCATGTCCCCCGGCGGTGTGGCGCTGTCCCCGGGCGCGATGTCCTCTCTGGCCGTGCCCTACGTGCTAGTGCCCTCCTCCGCCCTCTCCTCCTACCCGGCGGCACTGCTCACCAACGGCTCCGTGGACTCGCACGCCCACCCGCCGGGCATCGGTTTCAACGTGCCGACCATGATGTCGCCCGCGCACTTTGTGGTCAGCCCAGGTGCCTTCGCCTTGGCGTCCCCCTCCACTACGCTGTCCGCCCCGGAGCACTCCTTCCTGGGGGTCTCGGCTATCCCGGCGTCCCCTGCCACGGTACAGAGGCAGCATGACCGCTTGCCTCTCTCTGACCCTCACGTGAGTCAGCCGCCATCTCTCCATATGTTACTGAACTGAATTACTAACTCTAAAATAGACATTCCTATTCATAGCAACACTATGTTCCATGTCAAACCAGGAGATATATGTATTATTTTGTTATAAATCGGGGGGTATTGATGATGTGTGTTGTTCAATATGGATAGTTTCATAATATGCATTGTGCACTCATTAGAATCTATAATAACAATAAGCACCATCAAGGTCCCCAGCCCAGTACAATGTGGCTTACATCCACTTTACTTACAATGCTGTGCACCATGCAGAAGGCAAACACAAAAAGTTACATTCATGTTCCCAGAAGAGTCATTCAGTCCAGGAAAGGCCATTAGCGAAACTTGCTGACATCTCTCCGCTGCTAAATCATCCATCACTTTTTTGCGTCGCTGGCAAATGTCATCTTGTTGACTTCAATGGAGGATGATAGAATTGAAGCAATACACAGTCCTGCTTTGAATTCTTAAAGGCTTTTTCGTCTGGACAGCCTTTAGTAAATTGTAGTTGTGCTCATCCGTAGAGAGGGGTATTGCTGACTTGAGCCGATCATTAGCGCACATGAATCACCACAGCCTTCCTCTTCCTCTCCCGAAGGCGTCCTGCATCCCGCCTTCCATCGATCAGACCCGTCCACAGATTTCTGCTCTTTCTTTTTATGCTTTTGCAAAATGGAGTCATGAAGATTTAAGCATGACAATATGGATGTTAATCAGCTGCTGCTGCTTAGGGGTTTTGGGGCAGAGGGCTTGTAGAGGTTGTAGTGTCTGAGTGGAAATTAAAATGCGGTTAGATTGATATTAGACCTTTGTGTGTGTGTGTGTGTGTGTGTGTGTGTGTGTGTGTGTGTGTGTGTGTGTGAGAGAGAGAGTGAGTTGTGTGTGACAGAGCTGGCTAGAAAGTATGCGTTAGGATCTAACATCTCTCTCTCCCTCTCTACAGACCCCTCTGACCCCTAAGGAGGCCATGGTCCCCGGCTCTAAGTCCTTCTTCCAGACGCCAGGCACCCTGGGAAGCACGCCCGTCACCTTGGAGACACGCAAGCGAGGCTCTGCCCAGAGGAGACTGGACATCGGCAACCCAGTGGCCAACTGAAGGTCACGTGGAGGTCGTCCACCCCCACCCCCCCACTCTGGCGGCCTCAGCTGCGGCGTGAAGTGGTGCTCTGTGGGACTCCTGGCACTCCACCGCAGCTTCGGTGGTTACGCAGCAGGGTGGACGTGCTGAAAGGGCTTGAACAGCTGCAACTGATGCAGGGATTTCACTTGTTAAAGTCTTTTATAGATATCAGATGATCACACTGCCCTCTTGTGGTCACTGTAAAGCATATGAGTGGGGGGTAGGGGGTACATTTAAAATTCAATCCCTGCTTCTAAGCATGACCAAAAAAAAAAAAAAAAAAGGCTACCTGACCCATTTCCTCTGTTTAAATTGTTACATTATTAATAATTATTCCCCAACATTATTTATATGTGATATTTTCTTAATGGGAAAAATTGAGCACTACTATTTTGAGTTCCAGTAAGGTCTAAAACAGTTCATTTAACCAAGCAAAGCATTATAGGCCAGAAGGTAAACCGTACCTTAGCGAAGCTAAAAGCTATGTCTATCAGTGTTAGAATCTTATATTGAACAGGGTAATGTTTTAAAAATGTATAGATATACAAAATGGCAGAAAGATTGGTTTTAGGGTTTCTAAAGAGTTTTCCAGGACTGTACTGGTTAGTTATAACGTGTTATATTAGACCTCGAGGTTTTGATGAAACCTTCCATTTCAGGAATGCAGTCCTATTTTTCTAAATATGCAAACACTAGAGTAAACAAAGTAATACAAAGCCTTGTTATTGTCCTGCGAAAGTCAATATTCAAAAGGTTTTTCAGAATGTGCCTTGATTTTATCCTGTGTTGTGTTGTGCATCTTTGTACATGCACCCATTGCTGTGTGATTGTAGGGTTATATCCCATGGGACATGGGTTCCATTGGCTAAGCTTGTGCCATATGTTATCACTTCTGACATTAAACACGTTCCAAGAAGCCTCAGAGGTTAGGAACGTTTAGAGAACCCAGGCATAACGTTTAGAAAACACTGCGTGGCGGTCTCTTCAAGCAGACCCCAGCCAGAGCCACACTAGTGAATGTCGGAACATACTTGAAATGAAGTGACAATGTTTTTCACCTGGCAAGCACCCAGGGTGGCTTATCACTTATCCTAGGTACTGTAAGAAAATGTGCCAAATATCTCTGTCCTGGTGCTTGTGCTTTTGAGTTGCAGGAGGTTTGGTGCATATAGGATGATTGTGTTGTGCGTTTCACAAAAAATGTGAAATGATCATTAACTTGAACTGTGGATACTTTTTTTTTTACCTAGCCTTATGTTTTGTAGTATTTGTAATTATTAATGTTTGTGTACTCTTGTCAATATGTTGATGCTTCAACATGGCTGTATGTTAATTTAATGCTGCTTTTTAAAACTTCCATTACACTGTTAGTTTATACCCCTCCATCTGCTCCTGCCTAGGTCATATGTACATCCATTCACCACAGTGTTCCTTTTAGAAGAGCCCTTATAACGGTCATGGACCAAACTGGTGTCATATTACAAAACAAACTTTTGAATAAAACTGTTAAATTACATGGCTGGTCATTATGTGTCTTTTTTGATAGGTTTCAATTTTAATAAACAATGGTTAAACATGTATACACTGCCGTTCAAAAGTTTGGGGTCACTTAGACATTTTTGACTGTAGAAAGAAATGGCTGATCTTTAATGCAATATCTACATTGCCCATTATCAGCAACCATTCATTCAATGTTCCAAAGGAACATTCTGTTTACTAATCTCTGATACCTTTTTAAAAGGCTAACTGAGAAAACACTGGAGAACCCTTTTGCAATTATGTAAGCACATAATGTAATCTGAAAACTGCTGCCCTGATTAAAAAACAATGCAACTGATCTCCGCTGGTATTCTGTCTATAATTGAGTGGAATGGAAATATCTAAGTTAGATAGATATACTTTATTGATCCCTAGGGGAAATTCAAGGTCACTAGCATACAGACAACACACACACATTCAATAACAGCAGAAAAAGTAATTAAAAGTGTATATAATATAAAAAACACAACTAAGCAATAAGGACGGTAGAAGATAAAGAATATACTAAATATACAAAATACAAATTATGCTAAATAAAACTTAATCAAAATCAATTCTAAAAAACAGTATCCACATAGTGGGTGAATAATCAATCAGGTGCGCTTGCAATGACTGAAGCAGGGGCTGAGCCTGTGGTTCTCAGTGCATAAGGTAAGGTGCTCTGTGTGAATGAGTGTCATGGTGATGGTGTAAATGAGTAAGTCAAACAGTGCAACAGTGCAAGAATAAAGTCTAAATATCTATATATAAATAACTATATTAAGAAAGGTATGTGGCATGGAGGGAGGGGTTGTGCATATGTGCTAATACAGCACGCAAACAGTGAGGCAGAAGACAAATGTAAAGTGACTAGTGGACAGACAGTTCAAGACATTGGAGGTGGTGAAGAGGCAGACAGACTATGTGGAGAAGTCTATTTCTCCTCTTCCCTTAAGTGATGTATTAAACAGTTCAATGGCCCTGGGGATGAATGACTTCCTCAGTCTGTCTGTTGTGCAAGGCAGTGAGCGAAGTCTCCAGCTGATCAGGCTCTTCTGCTTAACAATAGTGCTGTGGAGTGGATGACACTCATTGTCCAAGATGTTGATCAGTTTGTTCAGGGTCCTTTTGTCAGATATTGAAGTGATGCACCAGATATTGTCAGATATTGAAGTGATCCAGTTCAGCTCCCACTACAGAGTCAGCTTTCCTTACCAGCCTGTCAAGTCGCCCCGCATCCTTCTTTGTGCTTCCTCCCCAACATACCACTGCATAGAAGAGGACGCTGGCAACAACAGACTGGTAGAACATCCTGAGGAGCTTGCGGCACACATTGAAGGAGCGCAGCCTCCTCAGGAAGTACAGCCTGCTCTGCCCTTTCTTGTAGAGTGTGTCAGTGTTGGCTGACCAGTCCAGTTTATTGTCCAGGTGGAGACCCAGGTACTTGTAGGTGCTTACCACCTCGACATTGACCCCATCAATCTAGACTGGTAGCAGAGTGGGCTTAGATCTGAGGAAATCCACCACCATCTCCTTGGTCTTTGAAGTGTTGAGTTGGAGATGATTGAGTTTGCACCATTGCACAAAGTCTTCCACCAGACTCCTATACTCCTCCTCCTGCCCATTCCTGATACACCCCACAATTGCAGTGTCGTCAGAAAACTTCTGCATGTGGCATGACTCAGTGTTGTAGCGGAAGTCAGATGTGTACAGGTGAACAGGACTGGAGAAAGCACAGTTCCCTGTGACGCAACCCAACCGGCGCTCCGGTGCTGGTGATCACAGTGTCAGAGACAGTTCTTCAGTCTGACGAACTGTGGTCGCTCCGTCAGGTAATCTGTGATCCAGGTTACCAGGTGAGCGTCCACACCCATCTGCAAGAGCTTGTCTCCCAGTCTGAGGGGTTGGATGGTGTTAAAAGCACTTGAGAAATCAAAGAACATAATTCTAACAGCACTTTTCCCCTTGTCCAGGTGAGAATGTGTCCTGTGTAGAAGATAAGTGATGGCATCGTCCACGCCCACTTTCTCCTGGTATGCAAACTGTAACGGGTCTAGTGCATGGCGTACCTGGGGTCTGAGCATACCTAAGACGAGTCGCTCCATTGTCTTCATCACATGTGATGTTGACTGAGGTAGTTGTCGCCTCATTGTTCGTGATCACTGTGTGGGGGAGGGGTGCAATATCCAGTGATGGTGGGGGTGAGTGTTGCACTGGTATTGAGGGGGTGTGGGGGGCTGGGGGATGACCACCTTCTTGATGTCCCTGTCAAGGCTGCCAGAGTCGTGGACACCTTCACAGGCACAGGCAATGAAGCGTCAGGCATTGGGTGTCACCGGGATGCAGAGCTGGAGAGACTGGGAGGCTGGAAGTTGGGGGTAGGGCAGGCACGCAAACAAGAGCAGGGCCTGAGTCTGCAGGGGGTGGTGGACAGACCACTCCCATTGGAGATGGAGCGGGGCAGTCAAACCTGTTATAGAAGTGGTTCAACTGGTTCGCCCTGTCCAGGTCCCCCTCCACAGAGCTGCTGCTCTTCTTCAGGCCAGTTATAATTTTCATGCCGTTCCATGCCTCCTTCATGTTGTTTTCCTGCAACTTCTGTTCCACCTTCCTTCTGTAGTCCTCCTTAGCCTCCTTCAGCTTGACTTTGAGTTCCACTTGCACGTGCCTCAGCTCTGCCATGTCCCCCTCTCTGTACACCATCTTTTTCCTATTAAGAAGGGTCTTTACATTGCTGGTTATCCAAGGCTTGTTATTGGGAAAGCAGCGTACAATTCTGGTGGGAACAACAATGTCCATACAGAAATTCAGGTAGTCAGTTGTGCACTGTGTGACCTCCTCTAAGTCCTCTCCATTCTGTAACACACTCCAGTCAGTGCACTCAAAGCAGTCAAAGCAGTGACAGCAAACTTTTGAATGGTAGTGTATAAGTATGCAAATATGATGGTATAATTAAGCTAACTAATCAATTCATATATTTTGCATACAGTATCGACCTATATGTACAATGTGAGTGAATTAGCCAATTTCAATTCTAAAGTTTCAAATTGGGCTTCTGCATTGCTAAACAATGTCCAGTAGGTGTCAGTACTTAAGAGCAAAGCAAAGGAAATGGACCCAGATAGCTATGGGCAGTCACACCAATATACTGTCACTGCTCTTGATGACTAACCTACAATTTATTAATAATAAAACTTAGGTAATAAAACTTATGAGCTGTTTTTCTGTACTACTACTGAAATTAACAATGTCCATACAATTTTACTTTGGTTTGGGATCATTTGTACTGAAAAAGATAAAGCATTTCTTTCAAAAAAAAAAATTATCTTTGATTCCAAACCTTTGGGAACAGTAGTGTAGTTAAAGTCTACCAATGCGTTGATAAACACTAGTAAATAATGGATAATCAAGAGAGACTGTACAATTAGACATTCCATTGAATTATTTAACAATTTTGTGTATGTCATAAAGGCACCTTGGAAACATTATGTCATATAGAAACACAACATGGTCTAAACATGGTGTGAACAAGAACATGGTGTTCTTGTTCACTCTTACTTTAGTTTGTGCAGGAGATAGTTGATTTTGAATTGTTTGGTATTTTTGTGCTTGTGTATGTGGTTGCTTTGTTTTTTGACCTGCTGCCTAGCAGCGCGGCAGGATGAGGATGGCGACATGTGCAAAATGATTAAGAAGAGAAAATATAGTCTAGAACAACTGACCATAGAATTGGAGGCTTTGGGTGTTCCGCTCAACGACAGGGCTAATGAAAATAAAAGCAGGAGGAAGGTCAAAAAGGAGCTACAAAAGCTCCTCATTACAGAGGAATTGAGGAGAGCTACGTACGCTGGACCAGAGATACTTGAGGAAAGAAGACAAAGGCTGACCCTGCCTTTTCCAATTCCAGATGACATAATGAATGTGTTGAAAGAGCTGATGCGTTACACTCAAAAAATAATGTCCCGGACAGCACTCTGAGTGAGTAAGTGTAGACAGGCCATGCAGTGAGAACAATAGAAACAAAAACATCTCAAAATGTTCAGTTGGCTGCTGATTTTAACATTATGAACCTCCCGACAGATTCTGACACTGTGAAGAGCTATGTGAGAGTGGAGAGAGAACATGAACTTACTGAAAATGTGGTTTTGGTGAACATCCTGAAGGCCCTGGAACCTCCTCAGGGTAAGATTTGATGTTTAAGCATCAATACATTACTGTAACAGCATACATAACAAGAACGCATTCTTCATGAATGTAATTTCTTCTAGGTCTAACACTGGTATGTCCTGAGGACCTAAAAAAAGATAAGATGGACAAAATGGCAAAGGATGGTACGTAACAGCAAAAATGATTTACAGTAGCTAGTTGATTAGAAAAAGTAGAAAAACAAAAATCTTGTTTCTGACTGAATTTCCACCATAACATATTTCCACCATATGCATAGATGTGAATATAGCAAGTGTGAATATAGCAAGACAAGAACTAAGTGCAGGAGAAGGAAGGAACTTAACACTTAAAATGGCCCCTGGTTTGCAAATGGATGGAGGAAAGAAAAAAATGTGTTGAGGCATTCGACCAGAGACAAGCAGAAGGAAAAAAGACATGAAGTCTGTTTCTGGTGTCACTATAAACTAACTCTTCATACTTCTGTTTTTGTGATTGCTGGTTTATTTTTGTTGGTCCTGTTCACAAAACACATCAATAGAAACGTAAATTCTAATCAGTATGTTCACAATTATTTCAATTAAACCTGCAAGTTCTCTTTGATTTACCATCACAGTTCTGAAACATTTATTAGCATCAAGCACTATCAGGCTTTGCAGGCCAATTTTGTCCAGAAACCCATGAAACTGAAGGCCGCACACAATAACAGATGTGTTACTACTTTATTTTGCAGGGCTATAACTTAATTTTGACAAAAAGTGTAGACTAACGCATGTATAAAGATAGCTCCTTCTTTCTGACTGTTTTAGACCTCAAGTAGCTAAAATTACCTTTTTATTTCTCTTCTCCCTCAAATGGTACAACAGTTTGCAGTCATACAAGCATAATTGTAAAAACATTCTGTGATGGTGACTTAATCGTGACTTTCATTCAGGGTGGGTAAGCTAATAATGTGCCACTGAAACAGTGGTGGCGGCAGCAGAAAGGGCCTTAAATTGAAACTAAACCCTGAGAATATTAGCTCTCATGTCATATGCATTAATCATCAGTGTGGGAGTGCACGGAGTCATTGATGCTAAAGGGTAATAACATTTATGGGTTTTATGGTGAGTAGTGATCTGGATAATTACAGATGTGGCTTTGGAAAGCTGTAGAATAATTAGGTGACAGTAATCATGTTAACTGGAGCTTGTGATGACTTTATTCATTGTTTCTATGGTAGGTTTGGCTGCAAAGATAGGACATCAAAAAATGTTCCTTTCTCACATGAAAAAAAATCTTGTTTATTTCTCTTATACATGTGGATGGAATAAGCTCTATTTTAGGTTTTGTCCATTCACACCTGCATACCCCTTACCATGCATTCCGAAGTCAAGTCAAATAAATTCCTAATTGAAGCTGCTTCAGAACCTCTGCATCTGTATTTGGACTCTGGCACGCTGAGTTCATTAGTGAGAAGATAGCACTATCTACCACCCAAAACTGCAGTCGTAACAGTCTGTAGTGGAAACCTGTAACATTTGATGTAGTGAGAAATGACAATGGAAGAAATAAGTCACACATTTCTGGAACAGCTTGACTCAGACGGAATAATGACCCTATTTTGCCCATTTGGATGCAATCACATGAGGAAACTTAAAAACACACCAGAGCCTGAAACAGCCTTTGTTCAATGGGGGTACCTAAGGTCGTATGGTGGTCAAATATAACTTTAACTCACACAGGTGATTCTGGATTAGTGGTCTTTCTAGGGGTCTTTTTAACATCCAAGAACAGCACCGGAGTCATATAAGTATGTGTGTGTGTATGTGTTGCTCACTATACCTCGACAAAGTGTTCTAGGTCCAGTTTAATGTAAATGCCATATAGTCACCTCGGAAAAAACATTGCATGCAAGCGTATAAGCTTTTTTGCGAAAAATGTTTTAAGTCAGTTTTCGTCAAATTGGACACCACTTAAGGTAATAATATGTATCATTATTATACAATAATAATATATTGTAATAATACCATGTTGCTTTAACCTGTGTTGATTTACCCACACACTGAACAGGCCTCCATAGGCCTCTGTCCTATGCCAGCAGTTAATGAGATTTAATTTAGCATGGTAGTCTCAAAAAGACTATGTTTCACACACTCATCCAATACTGGGGGTAAAAATATCTCTTAAAGTCCCAACAGTTAGGTATGGGTGGTGAATGGCACGGGTAGGGTGGGTTGTGTTTGTGCTGGTGTGGGTGGATTGTGCCATTTCCAGAACATTCTCTTCAGAAACCCATGTTGGTAGTGATTTAGCACAAAGTAATTATTGCTACCTGCCTAAATGTGTACAAGATTACAGCAATTATTAGGAGTAGCAGTAGTCATGTTTAACCTTACCTGACTTTACCTCACTAAAGTCATGGCAGTTACTGTTACAATGGTGGTTCCTCAATGAGTTGGTAGTTGTGGTGAAAGGGGTACGCTGGTCTGTAGGTGGCAAAATTCTAGTGGTGATAATTTAATACCTGAGCATGGTGAACTGCCATCAGCCATTCACAGTAAGCTATGGAAAAAGAAGGGGGGAGGGCCTTCTCACTAAATCTTCAACAGCACTCACTGTTAACCTAAGAGACATCATGAATCTTTTACGAGTCTATAGACACCGCAAAATGAAAGCGCCTGTTACGTATTTTGACATGACTTCCTCGGAGATGTGCTCAGCCTCGGCTTGAGGAAATCCTAAAACTCATGACCACTGTGTGTGTGTGTGTGTGTGTGTGTGTCTGCGTTATTTTTACCCTAAAAGGATCCCATACCACTAGCTACCTGCACCATCTGTTTTGCATTATTCCCCCTTCTCTCTCTCTCTCTCTCTCTCTCTCTCTCAATCTCTCCAGTCCACTGGCCTATAAATTCTTGCTGAATGACATTTCTTATTCTGTGCATTCCAACCCAAAGACCTTGCTGCGGAGTGAGTGAGGAGAGCCGGTGATCAGCCCTTCTGGAGTCGTTCCTCTGAGCGTGGCAAAGACTGTTTGCAGTGAAAACACCAAACAAAATAATCTCATTGTCCTCCCTTTGGCTTGGAATGAGGAACTTCTTTCCAGCTTGTCTTCCCATAAGTCAAAGTGTGTGAGATTCCTTATCCCCCAAACACACTCATTCATACACACACACACACACACACACACACACACACACACATGCTGGCACGAGTACAGGTGAGAAGAGAGAGAAGACATAACAGGTGTGAGAGTCCTATTCCTTTCTGTCCTTTTAGCATTTTCAGTCCTAATGTAGTGGAGATACACCAAGATGACAGAAATGCTTTACCATAAACAACATTGCATGAGAAGGGGTCTGGAAACTCTAGCTGTGATCTCAATGCAGTGAGAGGGTTGGAGTTGTGTTGAGAGAAGGGCAATTACAATGTCTTTTTCCATGAATTACAAAAAAACAACGATTAATCTCTCATATGTGAAATCATAGCACTCACACACGCACATAAACACATACACACACACAGTCACAGACAAACAGACACACACACACACACACACACACACACACACACACACACACACACACACACACACACACACAACACACAACACACACACACACACACAGTCACAGACAAGCAGACACACACACACACACACACACACACACACACAACACACAACACACACACACACACACACACACACACACACACACAGATACAGACAGACAGACACATATACACATCTGGGCTCCATTTTTTTCTACAGATGTAAGCAAAGCAAACATGCCAGCAGACACTCTCTTTCTACAAGACCAGACAAACAACACACAACGCCAGCGTGGAGGACACGATTCCTGTCATGGACACGGACATCCATCTTTGTTTTGTTTCACCAGGCCAGCTCAGTGCATTCCTATATTCTTCGGTCTCACTGGAAGATGCTTATTAAGCTATGGTGTGCTTGGGAAAGCTTTTGTTTTCTTTTCTACATCTGGATAAAGACAGCACTGGGTAATTAAAACATCAGCCACACAGTGGCCCTATTGTACTGAGTGTCTAAAACAGCCAAGTAGCATAAAGTAATTAAAGCAAACCACCCTTTTAGGATATCCCAATCCTCCATGGTGAAATGGTTCACTCTCAGAAGATCCAAAGCCATACACCCTCCACAGTCCATGCTGTGCTGCACCACATTTCAAAGCGTCGTGCCATCACTCAAGTCACACTGATGTCACTGGCCGGTCACGGATGAGTCAACACAGAGACACTGTTCCAGACAAAAACATTCAGTCTGCGTGATGGACGACGTGAGAGAGACAGAGAGAGAGAGAGAGAGAGAGAGATATGGAAGTTGATGACAGCGAGATGGAAACTCTACATTGCCTTCCCTGAGTGACTAACGTGGCCTTGGAATATAATTTCATAATTTGAAAAAAAGGTAGGTTCCGACACTTTTTCAGGGGTTGAAGCTGAGAGGGCTGGAGTCCCTCTGACATTTGGCGTAATCCCAGCCCAACTGCAGGTTGTCCACAGTAGGCTCCAGTTTGCAGACCGATGATCAAAAATCCAAAGATAATGTTGCACTCTGTGTATATGTGTGTGTGTGTGTGTGTGTGTGTGTGAGAGAGAGATAAAAAAGAACTGAGAGAGAGAGAGAGAGAGAGAGAGAGAGAGAGAGAGAGAGAGAGAGAAAAGTACATTTCATAAGCTGAGAGACATCACATTACTCTAATCAATCTGACATCATGATGATTATAGGCCTAATTCTTCTTATGTGGTAGGCCTAACTGAAATTTCTCTTTGTACTGACGCACAAAATAATATTTATCGTTCATGCTAGTCATACTCAACCTTACAGTTTAAAAAGCTCATACCTTTCCATCCAACAACTCTATGCCTATATTCTTCATATGTATCTTCAACCACAAGGCCAGATAAGACTGACTATGCAGCAGGAATGTGCTTGAGAGAGAAGATAGAGAGAGAGAAGAGAGAGAGAGAGAGAGAGAGAGAGAGAGCCTATTTCACATTGTGGAGAGTCATGGAATTCCATAATCACCTATTTCAACTCGTATAGGTCCCTATGTAGCTAAAATAGATCAAAATTGAAAAGGCATACCCACAAATAGTTACCGCAACTGTAGAGCAGTAGCAAAAACGTATGGGCTACAAAAGCACGTACGTATTTGCATACATTGATCGAATTATGAAGATCTCTCTCTCTCTCTCTCTCTCTCTCTCTTGTAAAGGTAGTCCCAGCGAAGTCGAATTCCCCACCCCTCACAATGGCCACTCCTACTCACTTTCTATGACCACCTCAAATATGACATGACCAAAGTAGATAAGTTAAGTAGCGCCTGGAATCATCGTGGGACGCAACGTCGACATCTGGAAACGATGTAAGGATTTGTACATAATGTTTTTTGGGCGTGACTAAACGTGGACTGGTGTTTTTGTCAATATTAATGAGTTTGAAGTTTAAATGTTGTAGCCTAAGTTCGACGACATGAAATGGACTTGGGATGGCAGCAGATTCAGGGAATTTGCGTCAATTTGACTAGGTAGGCTGTGCCATATTGTACCCTCTGATGGTTAGGCTACTCGGCTGTAAGGTAACAAAATATCTCCGAAACGTTTGGGTATCGTCCTTAATATCAATGTTGTAATCGAGCTGTTGGTACAATCTTCAGACTTTGACGAGGTTGAGGTAGGCTATATATGCTCTGATCACAAAAAAACATATTAGGCTACAATCAACTTTGTCGGTATGATATTTGTGGATGGCTTTTTCTAAACTGTTTTCAATGAAATCGCGTTTTTAGTGCAGTGCATGCAAGATGTACATGAGGTAGGCTACACATGAGCTACATATGAGGTACGAGTTTGTTTTCTCACGCGTCATCTATGAAGTCAACCTGTACTAAGCCAGCTGTTCAAATCTTAATGATTATCCTTTGTGATAAACGCATGCCTCTGCCTGCTCATCGGTGACACGCCTATTTTAATAGCCTACGGTGCCACACCTGAGGGCGAGCGAGTGGGATCTTATGACGTAAGTAGTCTGCATCCCTTCCTGTAACGACATGCCACATCTCATCTAAGGATGTCCTCGGTGTAGATTGGTTTTCTCTAAATCAGTGTTGACCCCCATAGCAACCTTTATCCAGACCAGTCACTTCAAAGACTGTAGAAACCACCAGACGTGTGAAGTCATTTTGGATAAAAAAATAAATAGATATAGGCTATATATTGTGGTTGTGTAGTCAACATTCTATAGGCCTACATAATAAGTGTGTGAGAGATCAATGAAGGGATTGTACACAGCTGGGGTATATATACAGTGCCCTCCACATTTACTGGCTCCCCTGGTGATGACTGAAAAGGTTGATGAGTGAAAATCAATCTAAATGCCCATATTTTCAGTTAAAACAACACTTAGGAAGTTCCAATCAAATGGAACTGAAACTTGCCTGGAAAAAGGATCCATGTTATGGATCTCATCCCTATATGCTCAATGAGAAGGATGATACAAGGTAAAATCCAATGCACGAGACTGGAGCTATGAATCTGGAAGATCAGGAGATATTCCGTTAAGAGGAATTCTTTCAATACTTTGTATTGTCCAACTTGAGATGTTAGAACACTTAGAACCCTTTTATTGGGAAAGGGAGGCATTACAATTAAATAGAGGGGTGCAGAATTCATTTAAATAATAAATACAGGGGTGCCAATAATTGTGGCACGTGTGCATAAATTCTTTATAAGGATTTATTCCCCCTCTCAGAATAGAATAGCTAATTTTCATGGCAAAAGATGTTTCTACCTCTTTCTACTCCTCTCTTCCAGGGGTTTCAACTGGGGGAGGGCATTGGTATTGTGAACGGACCCTTAAAGAATAATGTAACGTTAAGTTAAAGGGGGTTTCGGCTAATATATGTGTGTGTGTGTGTGTGTGTGTGTGTGTGTGTGTGTGTGTGTGTGTGTGTGTGTGTCTCTCTCCTTTTGATCCTCTTTTTCATGTTGGGGCAGGCCTCAGTCTGTAATAACGTGGACAGGATTGAAAGCTTTACGCAGGAGCTGCCTTCATGCTTGATTAATGAGCAGCGTTGGTCTGTGGTCGACGTTGTTAAAAAACGGAGCGCTTACTCAGTCTTCTCTTTTTTGTTGTTTGCATGACATCATCACTGTCGTTTGGATACGCTCACTTTTCTGCCTCTCTGGCGACAGATGTGAGAACGGGGTATTAATTTGTGTTTTATGTGTCTGCCCGAAGTAAAAGGGGAGAAAGCTTCACTACACACAGATCAAAAACACATGATGTGTGCGTCTTTTGCACAAACAGCAGTGGTCGATTTTATTTTTGAGCCGGGCACAAAAATACAGTGACCATCTGTTTGAAAATTGCTTTCATGTGAAGTCATGATGGCAGTTGTGATGTTTTTTGGACAATGCTGGACGCTTTAGAGATTCTCTTAATTTCCATTTAGTTTTGACCTTCTAGTCACATTATGTGGTCGTGAGTGTCTTGTTAAGGGAAACGAGGGTTCTCTTGCACCATTGTTCACCCTCTGCCAAGGATTATTTTGACGCTTTGACCCCCCATGACCTCTGTGGGGTTTTGTTGCTTTTTGTCTGTGCGTACACACACAGGAAGATGTCTTTGGCGACCTGGTGTGTTGACCGTGGCACACTGGTGAAAAAGAGAGGTCAAGTCAGTGCACACAAGTGAAGCCACAACACACAACGCTACACACTTCCTTTCTTTGCTGTAACATCAGCTGCTGTCATCACAGAACTAGCCAGACAGTTTTATGTTTCTGTTTTGCCAAACCTCTCGAAGGACAATAAAAAAAAAGGAGCGAGAAATCTCTGTCTAGATTTTCAGTGTTTGTTTTTCCCTTCTTCCTTTGCAGCTTAATCATGCCGAACTGGGGTGGTGGAAATAAGTGTGGGGCCTGTGGTGGAACCGTATACCACGCCGAGGAGGTCCAATGCGATGGGAAGAGTTTTCACAAGTGCTGTTTCAACTGCAGTAAGTGGGGCCTACTCTTCTGTATCAAGTCCATCCATCCATCTTTCTGTTTCTCTACCTTTTTTCTACCCGTCTACCTCTAGTCTATCTCTCCACCACCCTTTTTCACCTTCTCTTGGCACACATATCACGCTTAACCATGCTATGGATACTGTAAGTGATAGTGACCAAGACAGCTCTGAATGGGAGGCGTTGCCTTCGGGATTCCCCTAATGAAAGGCCCTGTTGGGGTCAGACCCAGGGGCCCCAGGTTTTGTGGCCCATTGGTCTCATTCCCAGCATGTAATTATCGGCATTGTCGTTGACTAAATATCTGTATTGCATCCAGATTTAGAATTTTAATCGAAAGTCCTAACAGCTGAAACAGCAAACTGTTGTAGTGGTTTACATTTCCACTGGCAGGCTTTACATTGCAAAAAAATGTGTAGCGATAAGTACATATTTACGGTAAGCGCATACAGTATAATAAGCATATATTTGGTGTCTTATAGTGTTTAATTGATCAGTTCCTCAATTGTTGAACTTGAGGCCACACATAATGTGACACACAAACAAACTAGCACACAAAAGGTGTGTGTCCTATAAATAAAATGCCCCCTTTCTCTATCTCGCCCCGTAATTATTTCTGTAGGCGAGTTGAAATGTTTAGTAAACACTCTACACTAACACCAGCAGAAGTTATTGCATACACAAGACACAAGAGACTGGTTAATCAGTCAGTGTCCCACCACTCGTGTGTTCAGTGATGTGTGTATGGAGCTCCAGTGCACCTTAGGTGAACTTCTGGGGACGTCTCTGGGTAGTGTGTGTGTTGTTCGGGGCGTGGGACTTCACGGGACACTGCTGAGCGGCTGAATGCACATGTTTGGGATTAGCGACTGCGCTATCGCCAAGCGAAATGCCATCAACAATCTGGCCCACATAAGAAGTGTTTATTTTTACGGCTTTACCGACAGAGGCCGCTTTGTTGGGAGCAGCCATTGATGAGATAATGAGAAGAGGTGGATTGGGCTCTGTGTGTGTGTGTGTGTGCGTGTGTGTGTGTGTGCTTACGTGTAGTTGTTTTTCGTAACTTTTTCATGTTTTCCCTCAATTTTGCTTGAGATGTCCTTGCTATCCCTCAAATCTATTTTTGAATTCCGAGGGATGACGTCAATAAGAAGTTATAGAAAAAACATCAACCAGCAACCTTCAACCTCCCTTCCCTCTCACTCTTCAACTGTCACAAAACATTAAAGACCTTTATAGCCATGTATCTGTTTTTAATCCCCTCGAGTCACTTGCATGTGAGTCACAGTTCTCGGACAAAAAAAAATCCACCTAATGATTCTAATGGAATTATATACTGGAACACATGACCGGAAAGAGAGAGATAGAGAGAGGGGGGTCCTTATCAATTAGTATGTATGAATTGAAGACACACAAACAGCCTCCCTCCTTTCTCTGGTATGATGTTGTTGCCAGAGGAAGACAATAGCAGCCCTCTGCTTCCTAATCCACGAGTCATCCACCCACCCTAACAGAACCAGCAGTCTGGCCTTTTTCCACCCGGCAGCCTCCCCAGCCACATGGGTGTGTCACATTGCAGACCAGGAATGCAGATGTAGGAGCCCATCATTCATAAAAAATATGTCTTTTTTCCCCCCAAGTGCTACTGTTGTGTAACTTGTGTTTTCTGGTCATGTAGATGTGAGAAAGACCATGTGTGTGTGTGTGTGTGTGTGTGTGTGTGAGGTGGACTGTACTGTATTACTGATTGTCAGATAGGGAGTGTTTTGTGTGTCTGTGTGGCCAGCTGGACACCTTTCACCGTCATGTACTTGATATCCCAAATGGTCTACAGGAACGTTTTAGACAGAAAAGGATTGACGGAATATCTGTGAGTTACTTAAAATGTGTGTGTGTGTTTGTGTACAAGTGTGTTTACATGTATCTATTCTGCACGTTACATCCTCTCACTGCCATGTGCTTTCTGTTCCCCAGTGGTTTGCAGGAAAGGGCTGGACAGCACTACTCTGGCCATCCACGACAAAGAGATCTACTGCAAGTCCTGCTACGGCAAGAAGTACGGCCCAAAAGGCTACGGCTACGGCCAGGGCGCCGGCACGCTCAACATGGACCGTGGAGAGAGGCTGGGCATCAAACCAGAGGAGTGAGTGTTTGCACGCCGTTGCCCTGATACCAACATGTGTTTTGTGTCCCTTGTTGCGGCTCCGCCACTGTGTTTATTTTGCTCTGGTAGGCCTGTGGCGAAGAGAGGGGTGGTGGTGGTGGTGGAGTCGATCTTTGTTCTCTATTGGTAGTCTAATCCCTAATTTGAATGTGTTCTCCAAAACACAGTCTCATTCTCTAGCTGGCCTATGCCCTCCTGGGGATTGGAACACTGAGTATTGCATTGCTGTGTGGATAAACAGCCATGTCGTGCCAAGCCAACACTGCTATGCAAATGTAGTTGTTGACCCACAGTAGTGGTTTTGAGGAACAGGGTGTGTTGCTGAATTCGTCCTGTCACTGTTATTACACAGTAACCTAGATAGTGCTTCTAGAAGATTCTTCCCAAGGCAACCATTGTAATTCGCACAGAGGCAGATACCCATTCTGATAAGATTGGCCAGTATCAGTCCACCCCATTGTGGTGCAGGCCTTCATGAGGCCTTGTGGGCAGGTTTTGGGTGCAAATGTGTGCTTGTGTGGTTTACCCGTCGGTCCACTCGCTCGCTGGCCAGTCCAAGCGAGAGCTCCCCGGGGCTGCTGACGGAGGAAACCCTCGCTTCCTGCTGCGCTCGCCTGTTTAAGGCCAGTCTGTCCCAGCCCGCAACGGCCCCCGGGGCATCAGGTGATTGTTGTTATGAAAGAGGCCATTATGTAAGAGCGGCTCCTGGACAGGCCCCACTGACCCGCTCTCCCTGCCCCAGCACAAAGCGCTCCATTCAGGGGCTGCGGAGGATGGGGTGGGGTGGTTCCCCCCCCCCCCTCTCTCTGCCCGGGTCTTTGTTAGGCTGGGATCCAGGGCCTATCACCAGGCACTGATAAGAGGGGCGACTGATGAGCCTCAGAGCTGGGTTCCCATCTCCCAGGGTTTGAGGGGAGCTCAGCTCAGGCCACAAGGACATTCAGTTCAGGAGGGTCAGTGTTTTTCCAATGGAAGGTTAGGGGGAAGATGAATGAGTATTCATCATGAGATAGAGAGGAGGGGAAGCTTGAAATGTGAGATTCTGCAGGAAAGATACTGAAAACGTATCTGATTTTAATAAAAGAAAAAGATTCATGCAGTAACCTTATAGGTGTTGTGAGTTTAGGTTTTTTATTAATAATGTCACTCTTTTTATTTCCTCAGTCAGAAACAAGTCCAACGGGTTATTTGCCAGCATTGAGATTGAAATGGCAGCTGTAGGAATGCTAGCTAATTTTTTACTTCCTCCTTGTTTCCCTACCCACATAAGGCCTCAAAGTCATCGACCCACTACCAACCCCAACCCTTCCAAGTTTGCCCAGAAGTTCGGCGGTTCGGAGAAGTGTGCCCGCTGTGGGGAGTCAGTGTATGCAGCCGAGAAAATAGTGGGAGCTGGCAAGGTGAGTACACAGCTGTGTGTGTGTGTGTGTGTGTGTGTGTGTGTGTGTGTGTGTGTGTGTGTGTGTGTGTATGTGCTTGTATTTCAGTTTCAATAATGAAAACCTGTGTGAGAGTTGCCAAACGAGATCCCCTCTTCCAATTTTAGTACACACACACACACACACACACAGAGACAAGACATCAGCAGTTTTCTGCCAAGGAATGATCTGACTTCATCCTCAGCTGTCTGGTCATGTTTTTAATAACACAAGCGAAAAGAGAAAGGAAAAACATCCATTCTCCACGGCCTCTCCCATTTCATAAACTCCAGATTCAAGGCGTTTTTGCGATGGCCGGTTGAACCGTGGCCGCAAGCCGAGCGGCAGTCAATCGCATCCTGCGCGCTGATGTCATTCTGGCTCTGACCTCATCAGCCGCCCGGTTGCTGTGGTTCACGGTGAGGGGATGGCAACGTGTCCCTGAGATTAGACAGATTCCTGTGTGTGTGTGTGTGTGTGTGTGTGTGTGTGTGTGTGTGTGTGTGAGTGTAAGCGCTCGCAGATGGACTGGTGGAACATGGCCAAAACAGCCGACGGCCTGCTCCAATATTGCTGACCGGTGTGTGCTCCAGCAATGGCTTTTTTGATGAAGGCCTAAAGTTAAATGAAAAAAGAAAATCGCCTGGATCTCTGTCCTTGATATCCAGATGCTATATTATTTTTCTTCTGATCAAATGCTAGTTCACCCAAAAGGGACATTCTATCATTACTTATGTCTGCTTATTCTTGTAAGGAAAAGGTCACACTTCATTCTGTGAAAGGATTTTCTACTTAAAAGGCCAGTTTTTTTGTGAGGAAACCCATTTTGTGCTACACAAAAAGCCAACGCTAGCAGCTGTCACAGCTAACCTGTAGTTCAGTGGATAATAGTATACATGTTCTTTTTTTGAGGGAACTATCCCTTTAAATTGCTCTCTCTCTCCCCCTCTCTCTTGCCTCTGTAGCCATGGCACAAGAACTGCTTCAGGTGTGCCAAGTGCGGGAAGAGCCTGGAGTCCACTACTCAGACGGAGAAGGATGGCGAGATCTACTGCAAAGGTGAGGAGGAAAACACCACCACCACCACCAATCTACCAACCTCATCCGCATAGCATGGCCATGGGGCCAGGGTTCACACACACACACACACACACACACAAAGAAATGTGATCTCAGCCATGAACCAGAATACTGGACGGACTTGTCCTGATGAGAGCAGGTACGCAAATGATCACGTGATGACGCTGGCGTTAAGCTTCCCAGCACTGCTTGTTTGCCACTGGCGTGAGGTGGTTGAGGACACATGCAATACACAATGCAGGCCTCTACATGATCG
This sequence comes from Alosa alosa, assembly GCF_017589495.1. Lineage (NCBI taxonomy): Eukaryota > Metazoa > Chordata > Actinopteri > Clupeiformes > Clupeidae > Alosa > Alosa alosa. The sequence continues at coordinate 18,561,091 of NC_063205.1, forward strand.
GAGAATCTATCATTAGGCAAAATGCTTTACAACCACAAATAATATTGTGGTTTGGAGACAGCCGGAGTCATTATTCGTATATATTACCAAACCATCTATGGAATGTTTAGATCTAAACAGTGTCAAATTGTCATGCAGTCTCATGTTTACAGAAAGACTCAATTAGTATTATCGGAGAAACATTTCTCTGGAAAAACCTTGGAACTGACAGCAGGGAGAGCCTCACTCCTCATCAGCGTCATCTAAACACACCATAAACTTTTGCACATGTGCCTGTAGCGAGGGAGATCTTTTGATCATTTGCATGCAGTCTAAGCACTCCGATAGCCAATTCCATACATGCGTCCATACAACACTTCCTGTCTGCCAAAAATAAATAAACAAATAAATGACGGAAGGAAAACAACTCTTTTTTTTTTTTTTAGACAGGAGTTTAATCAGTGAGGATGTGAACTCTGTCCATCCCTAGACACATTAGCTCACAGTTGAGACAGTTTTGTGCTGACAATTTGCTGTGTGTGTCTTCTGAATCTGTTTCTTTAGCATGTTACGCCAAGAACTTTGGACCCAAAGGATTTGGATATGGCCAAGGAGCAGGTGCTCTGGTTCACGCCCAGTGATGACCGCCAGGAATAACTGACCACCGACTTGACTGCTCCCACAGTTGTGCCTTTGTACATTTTGCATTTCTCGGCTGCTTGTGAGAAGCAGTTTTTAAACTAACCCCTTGTAGGAAAGTGGGGTGGGTGGGTGGGTAGGTTGGGTTTATCAGTGGAGTAAAGCTAGGATTAATGGCTGAGATTCTGTTATACAAATAATAAAAAATAACATAAAAACTTCATTATGGTTTATGTGATTCTTTAACAGTTAACCCATTTAAGCCCAAATTTTTCCCAGACATGCAAATATGCAAATCATGTGTTATGAGCAACCCTTTGAAGTAATCAATAATTATTTTTTTTTCAAAATGTAGAAAAGTAGATGAAAAAGTGAGTTTTATTACTGGTCACAATTGTGACCGGTGGGATAATATGCGTATACTCAATTAAAGCTTGCTCAAATTGCTTTTTTCTTAAAATAAAGGTATTCTGACAGGACTTTTCAAACTGATATGAACACTGAGACCAATGGCAATAATATGTAAACATTGTTTATTTACCAGGAGCTTCGGCTCGTTAAAATAGAACCCTGAATGTGTATGTCTGTGCGTGTGTGTCTGCATGTAGTTGTGAGAGTTAGTGTATATGGTCTGTGTGTGTGTATCTGCATGGGGTGTGACATATTGTGTGTGTGTATATATATATGTACACACACACACACGTGCACACTAACTCTCACAACTACATGCAGACACATATGCACGCACAGACATACACATTCAGGGTTCTATTTTAACGAGCCGAAGCTCCTGGTAAATAAACAACACACAGACATAAACACACACACAGACATACACACACAGATATACACGCTCAGACATACACACTCACACATATATATATATGTATGTGTGTGTGTGTGTATCTGCAGGTGGGTGTGTGAGATCAGCAGGCAAAGTGCATGTCGTGTGCAATGTGAAGTCCCCTTGAGTGTGTATATCTGCGTGTGTGTCTGTGTGAGAGTATATATCTGTGTGTGTGAGTGTGTATATCTGTGTGTGTGTGTGTGTGTGTATCTGTGTGTTTGTGTCTGTGAGTGTGTATGTCTGAGTGTGTATATCTGTGTGTGTGTATGTCTGTGTGTGTATGAGTATGTATGTGTGTGTGTATCTGTGTGTGAGTGTGTGTATGTCTCTGTATGTGTTTATGTATGAGTATGTGTATGTGTTTGTAGGTGTAGAAGTATATGTGCATCTAGATACAACATTCTATCCCACCGGTCACTATTGTGACTGTTAACCTGTTTACTCATTCTGCAAACACACCAAAGACATTTGAATAATTATAAATGTATATATCATAACTAGACACCTTAAATATCATGTGTACAAAAATATTTGTCCTATGTTTATTTTAACATACTTTAAAAACCTTTTATTTGGGAGCTGTGAGGCAGTCATCCTCTTCTCAAGGTGCAACCAGGAAGTAAACAGCTCTGGTCATGTGACAATTTACTCAAAACATTTGACACTGCACACATTTTATTGAAACACTCTATTGTTTCAATATTTACTGAAAGAGTATTGGGATATTCCCCAGTTACAGTTTTAAAGGCTTATAAGTACATTTTTTTTTTCTGGATACAATTGTGACCGATGGGGTGAAATGGTTAAACAGACAAAGCATAAAAACAACTCTGACGTGTAGTGGGCCCTTTCTGGCATGTTTTCCATGTTTTATAGGATGTACCATTTTTAATGTTTCCTAAAGAGACAAAATGAATGGAGATCTCACATTTGAATGTTTTGTCTTTTTTTTATTAAAGCCATTAAAATTTAACCATGCCCAATATGTTTACATCTGAAGCAAAGTTTACAGTGATGTCCTAAAGAAAGGTGCAGAGGCACTGACAGGGATCATGTGCTTTTTCCACATGGTGGGGGAGGGGGGAGAAGACAGGAGGCCAAACCAAGTAGTCTCTTGGAAGAACCGCAGGAGGACACTGGTCCAGGTTTAGGACAAGACCAGAGGTCTCTTGATATGGTGGGACAGAAACAAAAAAAAAAAGCCATACACGGTGGTGTTCATTTCTAGAATAGACGGCAAGACGACGTGGCCCTCTGATTTAGGGTACAATGCCTCTATTACCGTTGATGCAGACGTTAAAAGAGTGAGCAAAAAGCTGGGATAACTTTGTTTTTGAGTGTTACTTTGGATAAGACTTAATGTTAGGACTCTGCGAAAATGGAGGGAAAAAAAAAAATATTTGCTTGTGTTCACTATTTCTCTTGCATCTTGCTTTACAATTTGTACATCCAGTGGTATAACAAACCCAGCAATATGACGTAAAAAAAGAAAACCCTTTGTTTTGACTTTTTATCGACAAGTATGGAACATTCAAATATATTACAACGCTGCGCTGACACAGGGTTCTGACTGAGGGGGGTAACTGCCACCTGTGGATTGATGACAACTTGCACTGAAAGATACAAACACTGGATTCCCAAACATGGAAGAGAAAATAAATGAAAACCAAAGAAAAAAAAAAAAAAAAAAGACACATACTGGCAAAATACTGAACATTTAATATTTACAGACACAGAGCTTGCTGGGCTGTTGTGACGGGAAAGATAGCCTGGACCTCTGGGCATAAGGACAGCCTTGGGGTCCAAGCAGCTCACATGCAGTGGAGTTTCAAATCTTTTTTGTCGATTTTTCGTTCCTTTTTTTTCTTTTTGCAGGATAAAATGCCTATAGACAGCAGTGTCGGACATCACTAAAAGCTACAGTCATACACTTATCAGATTATAAGTAGATTTTTTGTTAGTTTTTTTTTTCCTTTCTTTTTTTTGGTAGAGTGAAATCATATAAAAAAAATAAGGAGCAGCTTGAACTAACACTGATAAAATAAAAGAACAAAAAAAAGAAAGAAAAAAAATCATTCACTCACAGACAGAAAAAAAAGAGTAGTAACTATATCATTGTCTATATACAGATGCACATTCGTTGTATTTAATAGTTCTTTCGGGTGGCTGCGGCCAAGTCCTCTGGCGGGAGGGAGTGACGAGTGACCCTCAAGGTTCCTGGGAGGTGGGTAAAACGGGTGGTCCCGTATTTCTTTTAAGAATTAAGGACCCCCCACACACACACACACAACCCCCCTCCCACCAATTCCTCACTCTCTGTAAACATGGTAATATTTCTCGGGCGCCGGTAGGAAGAGGAAAAAACAAAATCTCCTCGTCAGTAACCGTGGAGACAAACCAAAGCTGATCAGTGCATTGTCTTCGGCCGACCAACGAAATGAAGAAAAAAAGAGAACCGATGAAAAATGACAAACAAAACATACCACCATAAGAACAAGGAACAGAGCAAAACCTTTGAAGCTCTGGCTGGAAACGCGGGGAGGGCGGGAAGTGATCATGAAGCACAGAATGGACCCTGTAAACAACCATCTGCGAGGAATTCTGTTTTGGAGACAACCATTGAAATCCAAAAGAGACCGGCTCAACCCCCTCTGTATATGGGGCCAGAGAATTGCTTGTGTCTATGTTCCTAAATCTATGCATATATTAATAAATATTAACTGTACAATATGTGTAGTTGATTTCTTAAGTTATACACTGTGAGGGCATGAGAATACATAATTCTCAAGAACACTCAAACCAGAGAACTAGACAGCTCCAACTCATTTAAAAAAAAAAAGAGGATAAAACAAAATCTTAAAAATGACATCCTGGTAAAAGAACCAAACAGTACCATGACAAATCCTTTCCACATAATTCTCTATAAATAGCTTTTAAAAAATAAATACGCTTGCATCACATTTTTCAGAGCAGGAGATGGCTGCAATTTGACGCCACGGAGACGACCTTGCCTTACGCCTCAGTAATCGATACAAAAACAACCCCCCCGCCACCCCCCACCACCCACCCTAAGGACAAAAACGTTGGTTTCACTACACTGTGGGGGACAGGACTGGACAGTGTGATGGAGAAATGAGGGACCACTAGAACAAGGTACTGATCGCAATCCCAGCGGCAATAAGGAGCGAAAAGACCAATAAGGAGCTTTCATTGACACCCCAGCACCACTTCAGTTCATATCAACTTGGGGCCCCATACTGCGAAGCCTCTTGCAGAACAATCGCGTTCCAAGACTGCATTCAGAAAGACAAATCGAAACAATAAACGAAACTCTGCCAGGGCCAACCGAACGAAAAAGACATTTAGAACAACAAACATACAAACACATACATGTTAAGTCATGCTCCCTACTCCGGTGGATGGTGGAAAAAAACAAAAACAAAAACAAATAAAAACACAAAAATCCCTTTTATTTGACCCCTCCTCTTCCTCTTCTGCCTCCTCTTCCTCCATCCCTCCCCTGGCTTTGGCCCTCTGGTTGAGGTGCAGTCATTGGGGGTTTGCGGAGGAGAGGGAGGGCCAAGATGGCGCCGACAACACATGGCATTTGGGATGAGGGGGGAGCCGGAGGAAGCCTGGGGAGAGGGGATCTGCTGCGACCACTCGGGGTGGTCAGGTGGTGGCGCTGCTGCTGCTGCTGTTGAGGGTGGTGACCAATGGTGGAGCTGTGGGTTGGGGACTCCGGCCAAGCAATAATACCAAAACAAACAAAATAATACAACAACAACTAGAACAAAAACAAACAATGAAAGACGACAAACGATGCGTGGTAGTTGCTTGTAGGCTGAGAACTTGCTTCTGTTCTGATGAAGAGAGATGGTCCAGTCTTAACTCCCCAGTTCCCCCATCATACACACGCACGCACGCACGCACACACACACACACACACAGTCTCTCCATCCCCTTGCTCTCTAGATGCAGCCTTGCTCTGATATGCTTGTAGGAGGATGACGACGATATATATATATATATATATATAAAAAAGGAAAACAAAAGTCGGGGGAGAAAAACAAAACACACCCGAATCCTCCCTCCTTCCCGCAGTCCTGCTCTCGCTCATCATCCGTGCGTCCTGCTGCGCTGTCTCGCTCTCTCTCGCACTCTCTCTCTCTCTCTTCACACCAGCATCACACCAGCTGGTAGCCTGAGCCGGACGACTGGTCGTACTCTATTGTGTACTGCGTGGTCCAGTCCACCACCAAAGGCCGCAGAAGGCCGCAGCAGCGCAGCTCAAAGAAGTCTATGAGGTTCCTCATGCATCCGTGACTGCAGACATGTGGACACACACACACACACACACACACACAGACAAACAAAAACACACACAAAGAGGAAAAAAAGCATCAAGTTAGTGGTGTTAATCTTGGCCTTTACTGAAGATGAATACAGAATGATGCTGTCTCTTGTTGCTGGAAACAAGCTGAATGTGTGTGTGCGTGTGTATGTGTGGTGTGCACTCACTTGAAGGGGCTCTCGATGGACGTGGCCGTGACTTTAAAGTGCTTGTATCTTCTGGCGTTCATCCTCTCATTTGTGGTGATCCCAAGAATGGCAATCTGGCCAGCGACACACAAGGCAGGGGTCAATGCAAAGCTGGTACACAAGGATGACCAGTAATACAATCTACAAGACTCTGTGATACAAATAATGATACAGGGGCTATGATACAATATATTGCAATACCGTAAGCAAGGTGATATATTATATTGAACAACTAAAATAAAAACTAAAAATCCCTTTGAGTTTTTTTTACGAGAAATATCATATCACAAAACATCAGTATCAACATCAAGCATTAGTATCAATATTGTGATATTTAAGAGCATCAGTATTATCTTGCATGACTGTGTGCTGTGTGGAGATGCTTGTAAGGGTGTACTGCACGTTGTTGTTGTGCATGTAGTGCCCACTGACCTGGTACAGCTGGCACATGATGAGCACGGCCACCCACATGAAGTGGAAAATGCTGTTGAGGAACATCCAGAACATCCAGGGCGAGCAGGAGGCGATCTGCGTCAGGTACACCCAGAAGCCGTCCTTGTGGTAGTTGGTGGCACAGTGGATTCGCCAGTCTGGAGAACGCAAGAGGAGGAGGAAGAAGAGGAATATGATGAGGAGGAGGAGAAAGAAGAGGAAGAGGATGAGGAGGAGGAAGAGGAAGAAGATGATTATTATGAGGAGGACGACAGACAGGGTGTAGCACACTTGTGAGAAGGATGGAGGATGTTCTCTTCATTTGCACGGATTATTGCACATGCATCACTTCACGTGTGTGGATAAGTGGATTGGCGAGTTTGAAAGGATGAAATAAGAGCACACCTCTTCTCCACAATGCTAACCTGGCTTTTGTGTGGGAGCATTTCACAAGAGTTGTTTTCTAAGCCAAGTCAGTTTCATCAGCCGGAGTAGAATAAGCCTTTATGTGTCATAATGATGGTGAAATATTGTTCAGGTCTCTTTACAATGCTGACAGTCAGTGACTCAATTACATTTTAGGTAATCGTATCATGGCGTATAAATGCAAACATTCATGGGGTGTAAACAAGAACATAAAAATGGCTGACGAGGCAGCTGACTCTAAACATTTATAGGAGAGAAGTTTCTTCCTTTCCATTTCGTTAGTGCCTCACTTTAATGCTTGTTTACATGACTGACAGCTCTTGAAGACGCTCACCACTGGAGTGTGGTTTAATGCTGCATGCGCAGGACTGAACACATTGTCTGAGTATGCACTGTCTAAAGACCTGCATGGCTTTTTGAGCCCAGGCATAAAGCTGTCAAACAGTCAGCGGAAGTGTGACCGACAGCTGTGACTTGTCAAGGACTTGGATGGGGTGGGCGGCCTAGTGGTGTGTGAAAAGTGGGCCTTAAATGTGGAACGAGTCTGTGTGTATATGTGAGTATGTATGTGTGAGAGAGAGTATGAGTGTGTGTGTGCGTGTGTGTGTGTAAGTATGTATGAGAGTGTGTGTGTGTGTGTGTGTGTGTGTTTGATTGTGTGTGAGAGAGCATGTGTGAGAGAGTGTTTTCCACTCACAGCAGATACAGCCGTATATCATCCAGCAGATCATACACAGCAGGAAGAACAAGTAACCCATGAAGTAGCGGTGGTTCCCACTCCCTGTGAAGATAGGACAGAGAGAGAGAGAGAGAGACAGAGAGAGAGAGCAGAGAAAAGAAAGAAAGGAAACAAGACAGGAAGAGAGGAAACAAGACAGGAAGACTGTGAGTCACGTCTGGAGTCCCCATCCTTACTCTTCAGTCAATGTTGTGCTTCATTACAAGAACACACAATCTCTCCTTCACTCTCTCTCACACACAAATAGAGGTCACATAACTTGTGATTATTAACACAGCAAGTAAATGGTTGAAGACAATGTGATCCCCCTCAGACTTGTTTGTTGTCTGAATCCATAAAAGAACAATGGGTCCAGAATAGCGCTCTCTCTCTCACACACACACACACAGATTCGGCCAGGCACTGCTCTGTGAGAGAGAGAGATAAAATATGAAATATTCAGAAGAGCCAAGAAAGAGCCAAGCGAAGCGACTGTCTGCCCTCCTTATGGCCCCTCTCAATCATGGCTTCTGGATGGCCAAGGAAGAGGTGGAGTAACTTGCATCACACAACACACACACGCTCTTAAGGTTTGCTGCCTCTTCTCTTGTTCGCTTGTTCCCACAGCTTAATCCAGCTTGGCTAGCTTGCAAAACAAAGGAAGCAAGGTTCCCTTCCACAAACAAATTGGTAGATCGGTAGAATGGCTGAGCTTTGACTGCCAGTAAACAGTCACCAGCCCACAGTCACAAGTGCTTCTGGCATCACAAGTGCTTCTTGCTTCTGGCGTCAACTTATGAATGATACACCCTAATGGCCCATCAAACAGGCCTAAAGTTAAGCTTGCCATAAACTTTGGATAAGCCCACAGGACCTGTAACAGCAGTCACAGACAGTCCCAAAGGGCTCTCTCTCTCAGTGAGGGAAGCGAGAGGTTGTTGTGGCTTCCGGAAGATTTGCCGTTCTTGTTTTACCCTGGTCACTTCCCTTAACCACCTGCTCAAACACAGCTGGCCAGACACTTCCTGTAGTTTCTGTACTCCTTTTTTGATACTTCCTAATCCGAATTTAGCTACAAAGTATCTTGAAAAAGAATAAGTTCACACTACCACAATGCCATACATGGCATGATGCCACCATGGCAACTGCACAGGGCCCAAGCTCGTTAAAGCCCTGTGTTCTGTCTGACTGCATGGATGTTTGAGGGCGCGTCTAGACATGTCGCGCCTCCTTAGTCTGTCTGGTAGTGTGAACTGCGCACACCGCCTGATTTCACACAGCTCTCACGGGGTGCAGGGGAACAGTGCGATTCAAGTGACCAACGACTAAGAAAATAACAAGGGAGATTTGTGTGTGTGTGTGTGTGTGTGTGTGTGTGTGTGTGGGGAGCTGAACTGAAGTTGAACTCGAATGATCATCAGCCAGAAAGCCATGTGCTAGCACTTATCAGTGAGAGCTGGTAAAGAGTAAGTATAAATGGGGGAAAAAGGAAAACTTATTCCAAATTGGCTGCTACAGGACCTTGACCTTCAACTAGTTCACACTCAACTTTACCATTTCCATTGGTGGCATTGCGGTTCCTTACTCACCTACGCAGTTGCCAACCCAAGGACAGTGATGGTCAAATTTAGCGATGCAGCGGTTGCACACAGCACAGTGTTTGGACCTGATGGGCTTCCGTATCTGAAAGTAATTATACACAGCAAGTTTTGTGGAGCAGCTTCAAACCGACCCACTGAGTCGAACAATGGAGTTGCCTTAGGTGGCAAACACATAAAACACTTAGATAAGTCAGTACAGATATGGAAATGCCATGTTTTGACTATCAGGTGGGTAAAGTGTAATAGGGATTACACAATGTCAAACAATTCACTAGTTGAAACATACAGCTCAATGCAATGCAATACTTCATACAACTACAGGGATGTGTGCAGTGGTGTTTTTCTTATTATTATTTACCAAGCAGGTGCTGCAGAATATGCTTAGATCTAGGCTTCCTGATTCTGCCAGCTCCACAATGGTCTAGAGAGAGAGAGAGAGAGAAAGAGAGGGGATGGGATGGGTAAATACCAGCAATTTGTATTGATTCTGTTAAGTAAGCTGTTTTGTTTGATCTCTTGAAACACCCTTATACACAACAACAGTAACACCCTTATACACAACAAACAACAACAACAACAGAAAAACACATCCTGTGGATATCTGACCTGTTCTTACCCCCCCTCCCACACACACACAGTTTGTTGACATTAGCTTGGCATTGACCTTATCAATACAAGCAACCAGCATCTCAATCCTCAAATAAGCCTTCGATCCAACATGGCTAGACGTAGGTTACCATGTGGTTTCTGCCTTGGTCACAAAACCTTGATAAAGGCTGTGTGCTGAAACATTGGTCATAAATAAATGCACGGTGTTAAGAGATTAGAGCGTGTGGCTACTCTGTTTTTAATTTGATAACCACCTGGCCAGCACCTCTACTTAGGTGTACACTCCTCCTCCTCCACACTTTTCCTGAACGTAACAGCAACCATAATAATTGAGGAAACACCTTCATTCCATTAGATGTTAACTTGCAGAGTAAGGCAAGACATCCAAATGAGATCACTGGGTTCCATAACCCACTACTGGGAACATCATTCACATCTCTAAGGTTTGATAACAACTATATATGGTGCTCATCAGTGTTTGATAATTATCGCCTGAACATAACTGCAACCTTTATAATTGGGGGAAACGCTCATTCTAAGAGATGTTACTTGCAGTGGAGGGCAAGGCAGGGGCATTCCGCCATCAGATCGCCGACATTCCCATTAGTGAACGATGGAGCCCATTTACATCTCTGAACTTTGACAAGCGGGGTTATATATAGAACGCTCATCAATCGTGTGTACTGGGGCAGGGAGGCGATCGAGCCAAAGGGGCATTATCTTCCAACCAGCGACCACTAATGAGGGGAGGCATCCTGGAAGTTTGTTTGCTTGATGCTGCCCGCTGGAAGTGAGCCAATGGGCCTGCATTGAATTAGACCTGAGCTCGGAGTGTTGTTCGTGTACCTCCTTTCTCCTGGGAAACTACCCTAGCCTAAGCCTTAAGCTAAAGCTCAACAACAACACAGCTAAGCATACCCTTTAAGAGAATTTAGCTACAACAGACAAATGCTGTATGTTACAAAAGGGTAGAAATAACATAAGCAGATTAAGCACACATGGGTAATTTTATGCATATTGCACTTCTATAAATTCCCTGTGTAACGTAGGGGCTCAACTTGTCATGCATCATCAACCATTCAGTGATTTAAGTAAAACCCAAGCACAATCCAAAGCCATACAGAACACTCATTGACTTTAGCTGTGTTATGTAATGATCATGGAAATTCAGTTCCTCGACTTGTCCGGTCTATGCGTGACCCAGGGGGCTGTGCGACTGAGTCCGATCGGCATGGGGTGGACGCTGGGTTGGGTTGGAGGCCGTTTACCTTTTTCTTCTGCTCTTCAGAGGCTTTGATGATGCCCGGGTCAGATTTCCACGACTTGCCGAAGTTGTAGAAGAGCGCCACGCTGTTGAGCAGGAACGGGAGGTGGACAGTGACCAGAGGCAGATGTGTGAGGAGTTAAGGAGACAGCTGAGGAGGTGGTGAGGAGGACTGGGGGTGACAAGATTTTTTTGGTGGGCTGCAGAAGATCCTTCGGAAAAGGAACTCTGCTTGGGAAGGGGGAAGGGACACTTTAAAAAAGATACATAATAGAAACCATACATAATAATGGTGAAGAAACACAGAGAAGAAAAGGGAAAAGATGGAGCTGACCTTCACATCTCAACTACCACCCTTCCCCTCACTCACTCACTGACTACACAAAACTAGCCGCACACAAACACACACAGACACAAAACTAGCCCCCCACACACACACACACACGAGACAGAGAATCCCGTATTCAAGAGCCACATATTTCAGGCGAACCACAGACAGATGATACTCAACACTAACTGCTGCTCCCTAAACTAACTATAAAACCATCACATAAGGAAGGCCCTATACCCCCCACCCATGCTTCTAACTGTGTGCAGTCACGCACAGCACGGCTGGGATGTCCATTTCCTATGGCCAGTGGCGAGTAGTGTATGGGCAGATCACAGTGTGGAGGCAGATAAGCCACTGATGATGTCTGCATTCACGTCACACTTGCCCCTATGGGGGGCACCGGACACTGCTACTAAGAACAGGAGGCAATAAAAAGTGTGTGTGTGTGTTGGAAAGCATATGCCTATGAATATGACCTAAGGAACGTGATCTCTCCAACAGGTCTCTTCACATAAAGATACATTTCCCCATCAACACAGAGGCCGCATCACATCACCCATTTGGACAGAAACCCATGGTTTACATAAACCCTTTCCTGTATAGACACGCACCCAGTCTTGCAGAAAGAGAGACACAGATTCAAAGAAATAATACAAATAAATCACATCAGAAAGAACGCAAGGCTGTGAATATCCCCCCCTAAGCTATAGGGAAGGATTAGGGGGTTGACTGCCCTCGGCATAAACTACATGTCCTGGAGAGTAAACATCTGTCTGTGCACATACGAGACAGGAATGTGGGGAGAGTGGGTCATCAGCCTCGTCAAACAACCAGCTCCTACAAACCCGAGCGAGTCGACAGAAGACCTTGACCTCCGCTGACCTGGGCTGTCAACTCCTACGTGTAAGTGGGGCTGTATTGGTCATACACACGGTCAGAATGACTAAGTCCTTGTGTTGGTTTGAGTCTGGACAACTTGAGATGATAAAGCCTAGCACTTAAAACCCACTCTTTACATGTACTCATTTAGCAAAGGCTTTTATCCACAGCGTTTTATAGCCATGTCACTATGGGATCATGTTGACACAGAGCAGGTCACAGTTAGATATACTGCATCAACATCACTGATGATCCTTCACAAGGAAGGGGCTGTGGAAAGACCTATTTTTCATGTTTTATTGTTGAGCACTCCATTAAGTGATACACCTTCATAATGTAATGACCTTCTTAGGTACACTTTCTTTGCCAGATAAAAACAGTGAATGAACTATATGCAAACTGTTTCTGGAGCTGTAAATGAGATAAGACGGCCAAGATCAGCTTATGGCCAATGAACGTTCTCATACAGCACACCAGGTGGAGTCTGTCCATAAGGACTGTGTCTAAGCACCAATAAAACTAAGTGCTCAGTATTACATACCAATTACAAAGAGATAATTGTGAAACCAAAGATTTCCCAGGTCAGAGGGGTCGTAACAAAGCAGTTTACAGATGGGGGATGATGTATGGAGTTGGATATGGCATTCTGCCAACGCTGTGGCAGTGAGCCGAAGATGGTGCTCAATGTCTACTTTGACTGAAGAGCTACATCTCAACAGAATGTAACAGTTTGAAATCACTGAACACAATGGTGCCACGAGTACTGTATTGCTTTGTAATTTGCAGAAGACAATTCAGGAAACTTTCACAACCAAAAACCCTCACACAGAAAAGTTACAGGGACCTTCCTCCAAGTCATCAAGCTGAAGAATACTATAGGTAACTTCTGCAATCACTCAAACACCTGATCTACCACAGACTTTTTAAGGCCAGACAGTCTATTGTCTTGTAGTTGAAAGCTCAAGAAAGCACACCTGGGAATACGTTGCTTATCTTAATGCACACACAGACAAACACACAAACTCCAGACAACAATAGCCACAAGCTGTTGTGTTGGAACTGTTAACTGCGCACACACACACACACACCTTATGGTTGAAAATCCAGACGCCTTGACTCCGACCCAAACTGACTTTACTGCCCACCTTAGACACCAGGACACTTTCCTCCTACACTACTCCTGGATTACTCATCTTATCTGTGCCACCGGCTGGAAAAGCACAACTCTTCCCCCATTGGAGTTTCACCAATGACTAATGCGGGCTTGTCAAGCCCCTGATCTGCTATTTCAAAAGAGACACTTTCATGTGTGTGCAAGGTTTGTTTTTGTAGTGTGTTTTCTCTAGGTCTGCAAGGCACCAGGCCAAAAGACTAATGGACTACTACTGCCTAGCACAAGCATTGGCAATAGCTTTTGTGAGGTGTGAATTTGAAATGAAAAACATGGATGCTGCCAGCCCTATGAGCCATTAATGGGAGACTAGATCCATTCAGAAGAAAGGGAGGGGAGGCTCAACACAATGGAAATATGATCTCATTTCCTGTAGTATCTGGGCCACTGTCCCGAACTCTAACAGGTGTGTGTGTGGGGACACGTGGACACACACACACAAAATGAATGGAAAGACTTTCTTTATAGCAGTAACAAGGACCAGACCCTACAGTCTGACCCATCAATATCTCATGAAGGATCTTTTGCAGCACAATGTAGCAAAGCTGGCGCCGTACAAAAGAAAGCAAGGCCACAGCAGGGATTGGTTTCCATGGGAGCGTCGTCAGGGTGACATAAACCATGAGAGAGAGAGAGAGAGAGAGAGAGAGAGAGAGAGAGAGAGAGAGAGAGAGAGAGAGAGAGAGAGAGAGAGAGAGAGAGAGAGAGAGAGAGAGAGAGAGAGAGAGAGAGAGAGAGCATGAGAGAGAGAGAGACACCGGGCAGTTTCAACAGCAGCCCAGAAACGCACTGGTGCACCGCTGCCCACCACAGGCACCTCATCAGGCCAGGCTCCAAGTGGCCGTCACTTAAGCACAGGGTAGCGTGTCTCGCCTGTTACTTCCATTGTGTGCGCTGTGCGTCTAAACTTGAGCGTCAGGGTGTGCCAGAGTGGGTATGTTGATGTTTTTAAAAACATTAAAAAAGTAAGTGACAGATGAGAATGATCAACACTTCAGATTTATAATGGGCATGCTTGCCCTTTTTTTCAGCGAGGTATTTCAGGATATCCTCACGAGTGCTATTTTACACAATACGTCAAACAAGACAAGCTTGTTCAAGTTAGCTGAGGAGCCTGTGCTTCTGAGGCAATTAACAGACCTAGAGCTGTAACGCGCTAACAAACAGGTCATTCATTTCCCATAGAAATACACTCCTCACACCCTATCGTGCCTTGTCAATAAAACCTTTTCAAATCCCCCGAGTAATTAGAGAGGTGTTAGTTAAAACAATAATTTGGTATTTTTCAAAACGCATTACCCAGCATACCAACTGAAAACATTACTTCACTGGCAGATTAAAACCTCTCAACAACTTGGACAAATTTTGGTTCGTATACGGATAACCCTTGCAGACCTTGTGTGTCCTCTTACTGACAAACCCAGACCTCCATCTAGACCAGTGTTTCTCAAACTTTTTCAGATCAAGGACCACTTAACCAATAAAAAAAAACCTCACAGACCACCTAGCTAAAAAAAACAAAAACAGTAGACCTACTTCAACAGTATAACAGTACACCTACTCACTGAACTCACTGGGCGCTGGTAGTGTAGTGATTGAGGAGCTGGGCTAGCGTGCAGTAGCCTGAAAGTTGTCGGTTCAATTCCCGGCTTTCACCGCTGTGCCCTTGAGCAAGGCACTTAACCCCAAGTTGCTCCGGGGACAATGTGATCCCTTGTAATATAGCTGACATATGTAAGTCACTTTGGTCAAGAAGTGTCTGCTAAATGTAATGTAATGTAATGTAATGAACCACCTTGCTTATTGTATTTGCACCTTGCTTATTGTGTGATTCATTTAAACTGGCGTAGCTTACATAAGCAGTGTTGCAGAACTGTCTGGATTTACATACAATTTGGTTCAATATTGCAAAAAAAAAGCTCTATATTATATTTTACCACATCTGCTCGCGGAACACTTGGGTTAGCTTGCGGACCACACTTTGAGAAACACTGATCTAGACCAGAGACTGAACTTCCTTTAGATCTGTGGCTTTACAAGAACCACCCAGCCTGTGGCCAGCTCCCGGGCTGCCTCCAAGCCGGTCTTGTCACACCCAGCTGTTTGTTTAGGTCTCCAGTCTCACGGGGGGAGCAGGCCCAACGTGGCGTGGCCTTGGTTCCCCTGTAATTTGGGCCTCAGCCTCCTCCAGCGGTTTTCAACGCTAGAGATGGGGAAGTATGATCGAGGAAACGGAAGACTTCAGGACTTCAAACTTCAAAAGATGTTCAACTTCAAAGCCGAGCTGAGCTGAAAATGGTGGTGGTGCGTGTATGTATGGGATGTGTGTGTGTGTGTGTGTGTGTGTGTGTGTGTGGTGGGGCTTCTCGAAGTGAAATTATAGTACTACGGGAGGAAAAAAACAAACATTTTCTTCAGTGTGCATTACTGGCCTTCAGCCCAAGTAAAGGTTATCTAGGCCAGAGTGCTCACCTCTCAGTAGCCGCTTGCTTCCCATCTCATGGGAGTCGGTGCTTTCTGCCCCAGTGCACCCTGGGTAAACGAGGGTGGCACAGACGGAGAGCAGTGGGCTGTCCATCTGCTTGCTCTGTGGGACACTGTTACTTTGCAGTCTGCTTTACAGACACATTCATTGACCAATGGGAGTTCAGAAAACAGTGCAGGAATTTGTCCACTTTACAAGGAACATAAACCATGAAACCACCTAAATGACGCACGATCACGATAAGAGCCTACCAATTCAGACAATTGTCCATTGACATTTAGAGGGCAAAAACTGTCACGTCCTTAATGGCAACTAAATACCATGGTATTGTGTTGGCGTTATGGATGTGACCGTTTTGTGCAGAATTGCCCTAGCCTAGAGCAAATGGTGTGATGTGTGTATGATGCTGTGTCCGTTAGAAAAGGATATCATTCCAGAACCAGTAGAACCAGGTGATGTACATCCAGAACTTCGTGGCCAGATAGATACCCAGGGGCAGGGCACTGTGCATGGAGTGGTCAAAGAAGGACCTGCAGGGGACAAGAGAGAAGGAAGAGATAGATAGTCAGTGTAGCACTTTTACATAGAATAACTGACCATGCAGACAAAGTATTTTAGCAGTTTATGTGATTTGAAGAAATCACATAAAGGAATCAAACATTTTTTATATATTTATATTTATATATAAATATATATATATTTTTTTTTTTATATATATTTTTGGGCTTTTTTGGGCTTTTTTATGCCTTTAATCAGATAGGACAGTGGAGAACGACAGGAAGTAAGTGGGAGAGAGAGTCGGGGTGGGATCCGGAAAGGACCACGGGGTGGGAATCGAACCCGGGTCGCCGGAGTACGCTGCAGGTGCCCCAGCTAGTTGCGCCACAGCTGGGGCCGAGGAATCAAACATTTAACCTTTTTACTGACTGTAAAAGCCAAGTTCTACCAGTTCAGCTAAAGGCAAAGGTAAAATCCTAAGGATGGGTCGTTGGCCATATTAGTTTCCAAACAATTACTGAGGGAAGGTCCGGCCAGACCAACTTAAAACCAACACACGATTGTCCTGCCTGGAGAATGTCCCTGATTGTCCCTGGTAACCAACAAACTTCAGCTGGAACAGTAGCTGTACTTCATAGCCATAGCAGAGGCATCTGACCAATGCCCTGGAGGCCGAGCCATGGTAATCTAAGTGGAAGTAACAACAAGTACTGTCTCTTTAAGTTTGTTCAAGAATGTCATGCCCACCACCAGTCGGTGCTGATGGAGCAAGGTCACACTACCTTCGAACATAGACAAACGTGAACATTTGGGGTGATCCAGTCCTTTAACAACAAGGATAACAAAAGTCTCTGACTTTATCGTTTTATTCCTGATTAAAATTCTTGTATTATTCCTGGCTTTTAATTCTTTAATTCACAAGCGTGCTTCTGTATGTCAAACCAAATCTAATCAACAAACAAAAAGCAGCGAGCCCTCCACTCCACAGGGGTGTGTTCTGGAAATTTCCACACTGGTGCCGGAGTCCCGCAGGTGTCCAACGCGAGCCTAGCGAGAGCTAGAGCAGGGAGGACCAGAAAAAGCTGGCCTGCACCGCGGGTCCAGATGAACAAACCAGAGGAGGGAGTGGTGTGGAGAGGGTGAGGGAGGGAGAGAGGAGAGGAGAGGAGAGTGTGTGAGTGCATGTGTGTCGTACTTCGAGAGGAACTGCACGGAGATCCACATCCCGGCATACATAAGGCCCTTGATGAGCCAGGAGTCGATGTCCAGGTCGGCGATGAAGCCCACCAGCCAGATGACCACGAACGGGGTCCCCAGCATCACCTTCTGTCTGAACTCCTGCACGACAGCCAGGGGAGAGGGGAGGGTGGGAGAAGGGGGCAGAGAGATGGGTAGAAAGATAGGGGAACAGAGAGAGAGAGAGTGCAAGTGAGTGAGTTTGGGCTTAATGCCATATTTGATAGCAAAAAAGGTATTGTAAAAATCATACAACTCAAGAATTATAATGAACAAACTAAATTACATAGAGAAACAAATAACAAATCAACATTCTTCAGATTGAGAAAGAGAGAGTAGGTGGAATGAGAGAGAGATGGGGTTCAGACCAAGTTATGAGAAAAGACCTGAAAAAAAAAACATAAAGGGAGAAAAAAAAAAAACAAAACACACACACACACTCTGTGGATGCAGACAAGGCAAATAAGAGGTTCCTGGATTGTTCCCAGATGGTGCACAAAGCCAGACTGCTCTTTAGCCGGCAGCTGGTGGTTAGGAGAGCGGTGACCATGTCAGAAGCTCCGTTTTCACGCAGCTCTCCTGAGGCGACAGCTCCAAACAGCCCCGGAGCTAATCACAACTGCTGTCCCCAATACCCCGTTCCCGTAACGCCACACCAGAGACTAAATTGAACCTTAGCCGCCCGCTGCACTGTCAACTGCCAAGGTAGCAATTTCCCTCAAGACAGGCTTGTTCTTTCAAGTTAAGTTGAGGAGTTCTTGTGCTTTTTTGTGTGTAAAAAAACAAAAAAAAAAGACAGGTGGCGAAGGAGTCTAAAAGATTTCAGTGAGAAACGGGACAGCATTGACATGAAAAGCCGTTTAATCCTCCAGTGCCAAGCCTTCTGAGAGTCGGAGGGCACTCGGAGTGTCTAGGGAGTGTTACATTCCAGATGTCTGCGCGGTTTGTTTATTGGGACATGCTGGTGTCTTCAGAAAATCCACAAGCAAACAAGACTCTCCTCACTTTTACAAAACAAAATCACTCCCTCAAGCACATTCAGCTGCATCATCAGCTTCCTTCATACACGCACTGGACTCGGGACGTGATCCAGGAATCAAGCGGGCGGGGGCTGTATATATGTGAACACAATGTCCAAATTATTTTACCTGGAAATCACCCAGATCTGACACCACCAGCCACCTAGCACTAAGTCTGGAGATTACTTGTGTGAGCGTATATCTGAACACAGACAGTTAGAGCATGAATAGAATTCTACTTAGTGGGGGGCGTGGGGATGATGTGTGCGAAACTGGTGTCCCCTTGGCTTAACTGCAGTTTATAAGGTTATGACCCTGTGTGTTATGCACATCCACTACACGAACACAGTTAAGAAGCAAGCCAAACTCAAGAGTGTTCATGAGCCAAGATAAACATTGCAATGCGATTCAACTGTAGGCTACGGTCAAATTGTCGCAATAGCCTTTATGCACACAGGGTTTCGGCTACCACTTGGATGAGAACGATAACGTCTGTGCTACACAAACTATAGCCTATGTTAGGAAGAAAAGACCTACTTATTGAGTACAACTTGGGGCAATGTGTTGCCCTTAAATCAGTGGTCCCCAAACTTTTTCTTCCGAGGGCCAGCTCACTATGCCTGGCTCTAAGAGAGGGCCAGAGACTCGGAGTATATCAACCATAAATAGCTTAGTGCTGTGAACAACAGCAGTCTACCTTAGTTGAATATTCCATTACATTTAATCATAGGCTACTGCAATTTAATACCATTGCTAGCTGTGTTTATGTTGCCACCATGCCATATCAGTGTAAAATGTAGCTCAAATGAAATAATACTAATAAAAAGACTCTTTTTCTTTGCATATATACCTCAAGTTGTGAACAAGCAATATCCTACAAATAATTTAAAGTTATCAAACTATGACAGTTTTATGAAGTGCTGGCAAACACATCTGAAATGACCACCATTCTAACTTTCACTTACCTGATGAGAACTTTGAACTCTGTACATTTGAACGTGTGAATAAAAAAATAGAAATAATTATCCCAGAAAGTCCCAGAAATATGACTTGAATAGAAGTTAGTTAGTTATTAACAAATAATTGATAAACGTTTAGAATACTTTGAGCACTGATGCAGTCAGCATAGGCCTCTTACATTGTTTGCAGGTAGGCCTACATATTTCATTCCGTTTTCGATGGCAAACGCAAAACAACCAGTGGCTAAGGAGTATTACATGTGTACTGTTAAGACTCGCCATAGAGAATGAATGGGGAAATTACGGAGGTTATAGTTTGACGATGTCGCACTTCTATGCGGGCCAGATGCTATATACCACGGACATGTTTTGGGGGGCCACCCAAAATGAGTTGGCGGGCCGTAGTTTGGGGACCACTGCCTTAAATGGTAAAATAAAATACATGTTTTCAGACCTTCTTTTCATTTCAACGATCTGGGCTTGCCATTAGCACCATTAATCATCATTACTGTAGGCTATATTGTGTGCAGTACCCTGGCAATATATTGTGCATCAACCCTGGCTCCTCCCCTCACTTAAACCACCCGGAGTATTTACATCAGGTATGAACCATGTGACGTCCATGCGTGAGGATCATGTCTGAACACTCGACTCTGTTTGAGTTCGGCACCTAATTACTCGGGCATTGTCTGGGCACTGTCTGGAGGTCATGTCTGAAACAAGCTATAGTGTAAAAGAGAGGGATGGAGGAAGAGAGAGAGAGCAGGGGTGAGGGAAGAGAGAGAGAGCAGGGGTGAGGGAAGAGAGAGAGAGAGAGAGAGAGAGAGAGAGAGAGAGAGAGAGAGAGAGAGAGAGAGAGAGAGAGAGAGATAGAGAGAGAGATGGTTTAGCGAGAGAGAGAGAGAGAGAGCCAGAGAGAGAGAGAGAGAGAGAGAGAGAGAGAGAGAGAGAGAGAGAGAGAGAGAGAGAGAGAGAGAGAGAGCCAGAGCCAGAGCCAGAGCCAGAGCCAGAAAAAGACCTTATCCATCTTGAGTCTCTTCAGGTAGGACGGGCTGTCGTAGCCCCTGGCTTGTCGGGCCTCCTGTAAGTGGTTGATCATCCAGACGTTTTTCCTCTGCTTTGCAAGGTCAAGAGGTGTCTCCCCCTGTAGTACACACACACACACACACACACACACACACACACCAGAGGATTAATTAAATCATAATACACAATATGCAGAGCTTGATTAAAAGGTGCACAATCTGGGGCTAGGGTGCTATCTGAACGGTTGAAACACTTTAGCCCATTCAGTTAATTACTCCCAACATCAGTTTAAAAATCCATTTAACAACTCCCTACTCACTTGCCAGTGATTAATTAAACATAGCAAGCATGCTCTGCTTCAGAATCATTGCGCACGTAGTTGACAGTTTTTGCTACACCTCACAGCTCATTTCATGACTAAAACACCTTCCACATCTCCCATCCAAGGCTAATTGACACATCATTCACAGATACAGGGCTATTGCTTCACACTTGTATGCTAAATTACTCCATGCACACACAGCCAGATAAGGTTTACAATCATGTGGCTAGAAATATGTGTTCAAGCAAGGGGTAACTGTACAATTAAACTACAACAATGAACTGCTAAGAACTACAATGAACTACTAAGCGCATTCTATCTCAAAATGGGATCCAATCGAACTACCAACTCTCCATGAATTGCACTAAAAAAACAAGCGATGCAAGGTGTGTGGCTCTTCCTGAGAGAACTAACAGAACCCTAACTGTCGGTCAGTGATGTTGTGTCGGCGTCAGTGGCAACCCCCTGACCTTGATGTTCTGGGCATCCACGTTGGTGTTGGCCTCCAGCAGCAGGCTGATGACGGTGGTGTTGCCGGCCAGTACGGCCCAGTGCAGCGCAGTGTTCTTGTGGTACTTGTCCCCCAGGTTCACCGACACGTTAAAGGTCAGCAGCAGCCGGGTGGGGTCCACGCTGAGGGGAGCACGGGACATCACAATGAGGAGGAGGGAACACACACACACAGGTACACGGACCAAAGGTTCTCTTCATTCATGTACATGCAGTGTAACACACACACACACACACAAGTGCAAACTCACATAAAGCCCTGAGCGCACTACCTCCTCCTCACACATACCTGTGTGTCCTGTAAGCTGCCCACATCAGGGGGGTCATGCCATTCTGATCCATCATGTCCACATCCTAAGGAGGCAGAGAGAGAAAGAGAGAAGGAGAGAGAGAGAGAGAGAGAGAGAGAGAGAGAGAGAGGAGAGTAAATAAGATAACTTACTAGCTCACAGAGTAACTGCAGAGCTCCAAACCTCCTATGCACACAGGTGGTGTACCACCCCCTGGTGGATACACACATAAACAACATGTCCAGCACTCCTGTTTTAGGGCAGTGGTTCGCAATCCTAACCCTTCCCCTCCCCTCGCCACCATTTCCCACTGTTACATTGACAGATAGTGTCGCAGCACAACTGAACACAAATGTTTTAGCTAGCAAGGATCATTTAGTCATATCAACTGTGCTTTGAGATGTGCCTCCGAAAGTAGGACTGTAGGCGTTTTTTCCACCGACCAGTCCACATTTCCACCAGTTTTGAACCAAACTAAGTGTGCACCATCATCAACAATGGGTGTTGCATGCAAAGCAAAAGTTAATGAGATGCATGAACGGGAGAATGATGACAGAAATTAGCTGTATAAAATGCTAGTTAACGTCTGCAGACTAGTGCTAGTGAATTAGTTTTGTTTACTCATTTCAACGGATGCCTTCTCCCCTCTGAACGCTAAAGTGACATGCCCACTCTGGTTCGCAGGAAAAACCAAAAATGTTCTGGTTCAAGATCCGAACCAAAGTGCCACGCTCGGAACCGTTTTTTGTTTGGTCGAAATGCTCCGACCGGTTCAAATGTTGGTTCGCAAACGGGAACGGCGCCATTTCTCTGTCAGTGGAAAAAGGCTATGAGAGAATGTAACCTGTCCTACAGGACTGTGTTCACAATGAGGTTAGTAATGACATGATGTATGCCACAAAAGAGGGACGTCCACACTAGACTACACCATCACTCTTCCTGCTATTGATACTAATAAGGGAGGTAAACACATCTTACAGTATGCCTGCCATTCATTTAAAAGCAATATAACAATCAACAGCAAACAGAAATGCTTCTGCATCGATTAATGTCATTCCTATCGCAGGTTTGACACAGGACACAGCAGTGTTGGGAATAAGTAGACTTGAATTTCCCCTGGGGATCAATAAAATAAGTATCTATCTATCTATCTATCTATCTATCTAGTGTGGTGCACAGATGTCGCCTACCTGTCCCTTGGCAATGAGGTAGGCCACAATCGAGGTGTGTCCAAACTGGGCGGCCAGGTGGACACAGCTGCAGCCCTCCCCATCGATGAGGGAGGGGTCAGCACCATACTTTAGCAACTGCACCACCATGGAGAGGTGGCCCTGTCTGTATAGGGGAGAGAGGGAGAGGAGTTAACATTCATATGAAGCGAGAGACACAAATAGGACATATATCTTAAGAGTGAAACAAACAGGGAGACTGATGGAGACACAGGGAGGGGAAAAAAAAGAGAGAGAAGAGACGAGAGAAGAGAAATGAGGAGAGAGAGATGATAGAGAAAGGTAGGGAGAGAGAGAGAGAGGAGAGAGAAAGGAGAAGACTAGAGAGAAGGGAAATAAGGAGCAAAACAAAAGAGAGAGATGACAAGGGGAAAAGTGAGAGTTCAGGAGAGGGGAAACGCAACGGTGAGACAGCACAGGATGAAAGAAGCTGTTCAACAAGGGAATGGGTAGACAACGACACCACACATTACACCATCCTGCCCACAAAAAAAAAAAAAAAAAACTAAACAAAAAAAGTAGGGCATAGTCTGCACTCTGCAGCATAACTTTCTCAAAATAAATGAAGGAAAACAACCTATCAGCACTCAGCAGACTGCAAATCTCAAGCCCCATTTCCTACACTGGTATTTGGTGTGTCCATCTCTGCTTCAGGTACCGCAACCGCGGCTAGCACCAGCCTCTGCACTTTCACTGGCCACACTCCACACCAGACAGCTTCCCAGCCATCAGTGGAGCAGGAAACAGCAAATCAATATTGCAGTGACCATTCACGATTAGTGCCATTAGATAAGGGCCTTGTGCAGCTCACTGTGCAAACTGGAACGCTCTTTGTAAAGGTCACTAGAGGTTTAGAGGGAAAGGATTTGGGTCCTCCACCCACACGGGTTATCAATAATGGATATCAGTCACCTCAGGGAGGCTGGATGCATGGTGGTGAGTGATGTCACTGTGCTCGCCCTACCACACCGGAGCATGTGCTGCCCGGATTAAGTGTTTACACATGGATCTGATTACTGTGTGTGTGTGTGTGTGTGTGTGTGTGTGTATATGTGTGTGTGTGTGTGTGTGTATATGTGTGTGAGTAATCAAGGGTGAGCTAGCGTGCTGAAGGATACAGCAATTGCACGCTTCATTTCAACATAAGAAAGCATGTGAACCCACATCGGGTTCAGCAATCATCTCCATCGACATTTTACCGGTAAATATGCCCAAATTGTGTGACACAGCCTTCTTTCAACAATGCATATGTGCCTCTATTACAATATACTACAGGTGTCAGAACAAGCTTCAGAACCATTCTTGAGTGAAGTGAATTTTCACATAATAAAGTTAACACAGAGGAGCATTGAAACAATGAAATACTCTCATAGCCTTACCTGGTAGCCCAGTGCAGTGGGGTGGAGTTGAGGTCACCCCCAAGTTGGTCCACTATAGCACCTTTAGATATGTAGTACCTGTGAGATATCACACAGACACAGACACACACACACACAATGACTATACCATCTGCTGAACAGAGGAGGACTGAGCATGAATACTGAGCAGTCATTCCTACCATCTCCTGAACCTGTCTGATGAGAAGAACAGATTTAAGCACATGCCATTTAATCAGTACAATTCCATTCCTTAAGCAATGAGGAGACCTCAATTCAATAGTATATTATAACCTATTGTGTGTGCGTGTGTGTGTATATTATATTATTTTTATATATATATATATATATATATATATATATATATATATATATATATATATATATATATATATATATATAGCATAAAAAAGATAGGACACCTGAACAAGCAGACAATCTTTAGGCTAACGGACTAACTGCATAATGGTTATATTTAGCTAGTAAACTCTAAACCAGAGAACAACTCGTGGTTTCCTGTGCTCTGGAAAAAAAAAAAGTGTAGAGGTTTTGGGGCAAACACTACATCCCCTCCAACACAGACACACACACACACACACACACACGTCTCTGGTGATCCTCCCCACAGAATGCAGTGGTAGAGGAAATGACAAATACACTTGTCTCTGTCTTTCTCTTTTCCATAACCAGCATGCAAGCAAACAAAGACACACACGCGCACACAAGCTCAACAGTCTCGCTCACACACAGACACACAAAGACACACACGCGCACACAAGCTCAACCTCACACACACACACACACACACACACACACACACAGCAGGGGGCTGCATTTCCGTCCCTGCAATTTGGTTCATCTCTCAACTGCATCAGACAATAGCACCAGAGCACTGCAGCAGATAACACAATAATTGTGTGAATTTGTGCGTCTGCATCCGTTCTACTGTGTGTGTGTGTGTGTGACGAGTTCACTGTGTACATCCTTGGATGTGTGACTATGCATGCACACGCTATGCAGTCAGAGTTGAGAGATGGTAGTTGAAACTACAGACTTTATCATCCCCTTTCATTACTAACAGAAGAGCCAAAGCGTGTGAAAATTATGCAATCACCGTTCATTCAGAGATGTAACTAATCCTGACTGAGACGGATCTTGAGGCCCTCATAACATCAAAGCTTTGGTCATACAATAACAGTCAAAAGTTTGGAGACACTTAGACATTTCCATTACACTCCATTATAAACAGAATACCAGCTGAGATCATTTGCATTGCTTTTTTTTTTTAAATCAAGGCAGTCGTTTTCAGATTACATTATGTGCTTAGATAATTGCAAAAGGGTTCTTCACTGTTGTAGAAAGAAATGGCTGATCTTTAATGCAATATCTACATTGCCCATTATCATCAACCATTCATCCAATGTTGCAAAGGCACATTCTGTTTATCATTTAAAAGGCTAAATGAGAAAACATTGAAGAACCCTTTTGCAATTATGTAAGCACAGAATATAATCTGAAAACTGCTGCCCTGAGTAAAAAAGACAATGCAAATGATCTCAGCTGGTATTCTGTATAATGGAGTGGAATGGAAAATTCTCCAAATTTTTGGTCCAAATTGTGACCTGGGGACTACATTTCTGATCAGATTCCAAAAATAATTCAGTGGAAATGCATGGATTCCAGTTTCTTCCAGTAGCAGCAACTGGAATCCATGCATTTCCACAGAATTATTTTTGGAATCTGATCCCTTATCATACCTGTTCATTCTTACTTTCGTCGCCGAATTTATCATGACTAAATTCAAGATGGCTGCAAATGCAAAACTTCGTGAAGATACTGTCTGTATAAATCGTCTTGTAAGTAAATGACCAGTGCTTTTTCAAAGTTCTCAATGTCTCGTTTTAAATGTCAGGGCCCTCGGAAGTCTACCAGTGAAGTGTGGAGATACATTGAGCGTTGTAAATGGTGTAAAACAGTGATTTATTTGCATGGCTAGCCCGATGCCGAAGCACCACCATTGAAAAAGCTGTTGGTAGCATCGGCTAACTAGCGCAAGATTTTGGAGTGCAGGGGACAAGCCGAGATGGGCTATGAGACATACGTTCACACTCGGTATCATGTTTCAACACACTTTAGGTCAATATCACACCGGAATTCTCCTTTAATAAATCCTCCATAGTTTTTTCATCCTGCATAGTTTCATCTAAGCCTTAAGGATGTAAACTGATGGTATAAAACCTCTGAAATGTAGAAGAAATGGTAAACTCTGGTCTTTTCATCAAGCCCTCAGAATTACATCACCATTGTTGATTTGGAAACATTTTTTTTCTTGTTTCCTTGGCACCATAATCTACTAATTGCACTTTCTGAACCCCTGCTAATGCCACACATTAAATGCCAGCACATCAGTCTGGCTCCAAGCCTCCGTGTGCTCGCGCCACAGGGGCCCATTCATCACCACAAACACAAACTGGGTGCCACAGCACTGTATGCTTCTGGCCAGGCGAGACCGGACTGAGCCGAGCGGTTTGACTCGTGTGTGTATGTGTGTGTGAGGTCTGCGGCGTGACTCACTTGACCAAGTCTATCCTGTTGTTGATGGCCGCCCAGTGCAGGAGTGTGACGTTCTCTTTGTCCGGCTGACGCACGTCGTAGCCCGCCTCCACCAACTCTCGGCATCGCTCGAAGATCCCGTACCTGGGAAGGCAAGGGAGCGGTCCAGGGTCAAATCCAATATGCCATCCATCATTTGCACACATACCAGGGTTCATACTCAAATGTAGAATTCAATTACTTTTCCCTGACGAAAATGTTAGATATTGATAATGAATGTTACATTGAAATGACTTCACCGACCAAAGATTTCAGAGCAGCCACATAGTATTCTACAATCTTTGAGGATTTTTGGTAGATTAATAAATGGGCATTAAAAAACAAAGTAGGGCTAACTATCCATCATTTGCATACATACATATAAATGCATGCACACACGGACGCACACAAAATTGGAACAATAATTATAACAATAATGGCAAAAACAAGTTTTAAGTATTGCTCTTGTTGACGTGAATGACAACATCCACACCACATACTATAACGATGACCACATGAAGAAAAATATAGTTAGGGATCAATTTCAGAGCAATTTTGAGAACAATAAAAAGCTGACAGCCAATCAGAATCCATTGAATTTTAGACAACACATTTATCAAAACGAGAGACTTCCTTTATCGTTGGTCAGGGTGGACTCTCATATCATTATAGCTATGGTCGTCTTTATAGTTATCGTTTCTGGTGTGAACAACCCAACACAAAACTTCTAGTGTTAGCATCTGTGTCTACAGTCTCCACATCCACCACCAACCCTCTGCCAAGGACATAAAACACGGCCATTTGGTCTTTTTAATCTGAGCTCAGGTTAAAGAGATTAACAGCAATTGCTCTGGCTGCCCAGCCCAGACCACACACACCAACACAAGAAGGCCATATAAAGTGACACAGGCAGGGGATTTATTGGCTATCCCTGGGGACCACAGCACGCACGGAGAAGGATGGATGTTTCTCTGTGTGTGTGTGTGTGTGTGTGTGTGTGTGTGTGTGTGTGTGTGTAAGCGTGTGCATGCATGTGGATATGGATGTGGATGAGTGCAAGTAAGTGAATGTGTGTGTGTGTGTATATTGGAGAGGCTGTTTTTCCTGACAGCAAAACATTTCATAATGTAATACAGGGACTTGATGATGAGAAAGGGCAGAATTACTTGGTGTAGAGGAAATGAGTCTGGCAGGTGTGTGTGTGGTGTGTGTGTGTGTGTGTGGGGGGGGAGAGAGATAGGGAGATTGTACTTCATTTCGTTCCCAAATTAAGACAGAAAGGCAGAAAGGTTATTTGTACACATTAATTTGGACACTCATCTGTAACGTCACACATTCATTTTTGATATTCCCCCTGCTTTGCCTGCTCCCTATCCTTACTCAAACATGGAAGGTTATAAAACCACTGCCTGTCATTTTGCTTTTTTGCTTTGAATGGGTGGACACTTCGTAAACACTAAGTAAGTATAAGTATATACTCTTTTGATCCCGTGAGGGAAATTTGGTCTCTGCATTTATCCCAATCTGTGAATTAGTGAAACACACACAGCAAACACACAGTGAGGTGAAGCACACACTAACCCGGAGCAGTGAGCTGCCTACTACAGCGGCGCTCGGGGAGCAGTGAGGGGTTAGGTGCCTTGCTTGAATACTTGAATACTAGTGCGGAAGTGTCTAAGTGAGGCCATTCAAGAATATCCTCACTCAAGGAGCACCTCATGTCTAATCAGAAGTCAAATCGCTCCACCGGATACAAGTGTTGCATAACATATTAGTACTGCATATCTATACAAAACAACTGGCCTATTGTTTTGCTATCATGATTTCCGTCTCGTCCACTCCCAAAGGTTCCTGTCCTGCCCCAGTCATGTGACGATGAGTGTAACCGAGTCCCATCCTCACCAGAATCCCAAAAGGATGCCAGAGAGAAATGTCAGTCACTGAGAGAAACACGGATCAAACATTAGCCTGCCCTGTAATGCCACAGCAGCTGGGCAGGTATGCCGTGCAGCAGGTTACCTCGCTTTGCTTCTTGTCTGGCAACATATTGGGTCGTTAAAACCCTGATGCACTAATAAGTTTCGACAAGTTCAGGGACCATCATTATGCAAATCTGTAGCTGTAGGCAAAGTCCTTTTAGGCAAGTCCCTCCACTCGGTGGCCATATAGCAACGCTTTTTGGGCACTCATCAGGCAGCCTACTCAGCAGAAATGCGCGTGCGCAAGGCTTCACAACACCAATCTTGCTCCAGCGGCGAGTTCACGAGACATGATTGGCAAGATATCTTCACAACACACCATATGATTGGCTCAATGTATTCACATCACACCACATGATTGGCTCAATGTATTCACATGTCGACGTTTTGCTGAGGAAGGGGTGGGATATGTGTAGACAACGGCCATATTGGCGTTACAAACTAGCCCCATGCATTTCTATGGAGGATTTTTTGAGTGCTGTGTCTCCTCATTAGAAAGTCTCTGCTGTAGGCTACTGCAAGAGAACCATGAGTTTGGTTAGCCTAACAAACATTTGAATTCATGCACACACAAACACATCCTTTTTATTTCTTCATTTTTGAGAACTGTGCCTATAAAAGGGAGATTTATGCAATAGCTGAAACCCTACCGTTTATGAAATTTGCATTCTGTCTTGTGAAGAAACATTGCCTGGACTGTTGTTCCATATTTACACATTCATAACAGCAATACAGAGAGGTGTATCAGAAAACAAAACTCCCAGCATATATTTTTTTGTTCCAACCGTTCACTAAACCAGCTGATTCTAAGTGCCACAACTCATCAGACAGGTCTATCAGCTAATTAGTGAAATCACCTGTATTAATGCCCAGGTAGAACCAATACACGGTTGGACTTTTACTTTCTGAGGTTGGACTTTTACAACTCTGCAGCAGTGGGCAGGAAATGAACTGCTTTCCAGACTTTTTTGTGAAATTTCACAAGGGGGATTTTGTTCATTGCAGCATCATTCAAGTGCAACCGTGAAACAATCTGTGACTTGTGACAACAAAATGATCCAAATAAGTGCCCCAGTGTGACTAGACACTGGTGAACGGCATGTCTGGTGACTGTAAGGAGGTCTACATGGATTCAGTCTAGTCACTCTACTTATATTTCCCCTCATCTTGTATGTAATAAATAGATGGCATCTACAGAAACAGGTTCACACGATACCTGCTTATGCAAGTTCTCTGTTACATCAATTACAGACACACAGATCAGGAGCCAAGGCAAAAATCATGCTATGGTGGGCGTTGGTCTCCGTTTTTCTTCTGCGGTCACTGCCTGCCATTCTCTACTCACTGTGTGGCTTTGACGATGTCCCAGGTGCTGTAGTCATCCACGTGGCTCTTGCGTCCCACGTTCTCGCTGTAGCCATGGTTATAGTGGCTCTGGGGCTTCAGTTCCTATAGGGGTGTGTGTGTGTGTGGGTGTGTGGGGCAGAGAGAGGAAGAGGCAAAAGAATAAATGCTCAACCAATCAGTGACAAGTTTTGTGGTGCCCCCCCTGGGAAGGCACCCTGAGGGAGCTAGAAAGACAGACACACAAACACAGAAAAGAGAGGTGTAAACCCAGAAAGAAAGAGAGAGATTAAAAGAAAGAGTGAGAGAGACAGAGAGTTAAAGAGAATTAGAGGGTGAATGAGTGAGTGAATGTGTTTGTGTGTATGTGTGTGTCTGCATGAGAGAGAGAGAGAGAGAGACAGACTGTTGCTCTGCAGTGATGCTAGGCGACATAACCTTTCACTTCCAATCAGTCTCAGTGGGCACTGCCAGGTCACGGATGATTAGCCTGTCTCCCACTGCAGGCTAAAGTCCCTACCTAACCACCACCCAACCAACATCCGCTCTTACAGGCAACAGTTCATTTCACAAGTCAGACCCAACCAAAACAACGACAACAATGAGAACAAATAAGGTTTCAAGACAACAGATCAGGATTGGTTCTGCCAAAACAGGTCTAAATGTTTGGGTAAGAGCACAGGTCAAGTATGGGCTGTGGAACATCACGTCACATATGTGGCTGAAACAGACTGGACAATAACTGAGGAGTCACACAGCATCACATCCTCAACCAGGAAAGATGCACGTTTACTGTTACGGTCTTAGGGACCACAGCCAACGCAGATGTAGACCTGGGCTGCGTTCGGATTCCCCGTCCTATTGCCTTTTTCTATCCACTATCCCTTAA
Source organism: Alosa alosa (assembly GCF_017589495.1). Classification (NCBI taxonomy): domain Eukaryota; kingdom Metazoa; phylum Chordata; class Actinopteri; order Clupeiformes; family Clupeidae; genus Alosa; species Alosa alosa. Next base: position 18,592,283 of record NC_063205.1, read on the forward strand.
ACCTCAATGTAAAATGTCATGAGGTTAAAGATTGCATCAGCGATAGCGGGTAACGTCACTTCTGTTGACGTTCAAACAAAAGAGAGCTAGCTCGCTACTCCCTCCCTCCCGTGCAATTGAAACTCTCCTGAAAGCGCAACTCGTCGGTTATTGGTTGTAACACTTTATTTTGCCTTTGAGTGGTTGGCAACACTTGTTGGCAGCAATTGTTTTTGTGTGCAGATCTCAGAGCCTAGACTGCCTACAGAGACGCGTTTGCTTGCTTGGTTGCTGACGGCCTGCTTATGGGGCGGGCAGCTAGCGGATCGTTAGGAAAGATTAGATGAATGTGATCATTTATATTTGGCCCTTTTTTGGGCCAGCAATCATTACAACAGATATGAAGATGAATTCATAAGGACATAGGAAAAGACAACTGCAGTGTTAATAGAAAAAACACTCTAATTACACTTAAGGGAAGGCGGGTGTCTCGTGTCAAGTTGACTGGTTATTGTTATCTGGCGCAAGGTATTGTGGAGCATCACTATCACCTTTCCTTTCAAAGGATGCTAAAAAGGAGACTTAAAAGAAAGCATAGAAGCACCTTCCCTAAGCATGTTGAGAGTCCAAACAGCTCTCATCACTAAAATATGTCTTTCATTCTGATAGGAGCCTCCCTAAGCTAAAAAGAACAGTCTGAACACAGTCCTGCTTTTGAAATTCTGAGATGGCGACAGAAGGATCCGCACCTGTGGGTCTATTTACCGTCAAGTGGTCTGTGCACTAGGAAGTCAAAGTAGTGGGGGAGAAAGTATATATGTGTGTGTGTGTGTGTGTGTGTGTGTGTGTGTGTGTGTGTGTGTATCCTGAGGGATAGGAGGAGGGGATGGCTGGCAGATGTCTGCTGTTCCCCGGTGACTGACCGGGGGGCAGGGAGGAAGCAGCACCCCTCCCCTCACTCCCCATCCTAGAGTAATAGCCAAACCAGTAACTGCCAACTGGTGACTTTCTCCATGGATGTGATTGGAACTGATCCAAGATGTAGGCAGGGTTTTTGTGCTAGAAATAAAGTGACTAAGTTGCCTAATTAAATCCCACAATGGCAAAACATGCTCATACTTTATATAGTTTTAGAGAGATTGTCCTCCTTGCTTTCCATTTAAACACATAAATCAAAACCATAGAAAAGGGAAATGGCTGCTTTTCACAGTCAGGACAAAATAGTTAGGGGGCCCTTTTTCATGGCAGTGATCGCTTCTTAAACTTTAGACTTAAAACCAGTTTGTGACACTAGCAGAATGCAGTTAATCTGCACAAAACTTTTGCCATGTATCATGCTCTGAAAGAGTGATGATGGCCATATTTTGTTTATAAATCCCACCATTATATCGAACACAATGTTCCAAAAAGACAGGGTCTAGAAGGACCAGTACTGTACAGTACAGGTTCAGACATCGGCGATAACCTAGCCAAAGGGCAGAGATAACAAGGTACGGTGTGCTGCAACACATCAGCAATTCTTATGTTTCTTTTTTCTCCTTTTTCTGAAAACATAATAAGGCAAGCCATTAGACTAAATCAGATACTGGAAAAGCAATCCCAAAATCAATGCTATGCAGACCTGGCACCAGTGACTTGCCATTCACATTCATTGAGATTTAAGAATTAGAATTTTAAGCATTAGTCCAAGTTTTTGTAAAAAAATTGTTGTAAAAAATCATACCTTTGGGAATAATAGTTGATCATCAATCATCAGTCAAAAGTCAAAGGAGCACACAGAATTCAGGAGATATAGGGGCTGCCATTTGATACGAACTGCAGTGGCCAACCAAATACGGCATTGTCAAATCAGCTCCTTGACTTTTTATTGTTGATAAAACCAGGAGATCTAACCATTTCTCCCTGGAGAGGTTAGTTAGGGTGCTGGGAGGGTTTTCAGCTCATTACTGCATTGCTCCCGATCCTTTCCCCCTCATCAATATTTATGCTCATAGCAGAACTGATCAAATTATGGCTACACAGGAGGACCCTACCCTACCAACAGACACAAAGGGAGAAAGTGTGCCTTGAGATGGCACTTTGCCCTTTGTGCCCTCTGATCAACTTTGACCTTCAGGGTTGAAAGAGAGCAAACACAGTTCCACCTTCTGCTTTGTGTGGTAAGCCTGCCAACAAAAACTGTGACTGGAAGCAGTGACATGGGCCTGTGCACAATTTGGACATGCTAATTGGATGTCATCTTGTTCAGAGTCCGAACGTGGTCCTTTGTAGCTCAGTCTTTGGAACACATGATCTAGGGTTGCCTTGTGTCTGCTAGTACTACTTTTACCTTTTTTAATAGGCCTAGCTCAAGCTGTTCCTCGTACACATTGACAGCGGACTTCTCGTGTGCTACATCGCCTGGAGATGCAGTCTTCCCTTCGATGGGATATTAACAACGGGGAATGAGAGTCATCAGTCATGCAAACTAATGCTGGAAAGGCTCAGCTGACACCATGATAACCTGGAAGCCACGGGAAGCCATCTCTCTTCATCTGCCACCGGGCAGGCTTGTGGGGAACCAGGCACAGGGCCTGGACCCAACCGGTACAGGAACTGTGCAATCAACACCAAGCACTCATTTTTACTCATTCATAAGCTAATTCAATAGGCCTAGCGATTCAATGTTCTCATATCTCTCATTAACATGGCTCATGAAGGAAGGCTAACGATTGGTTATGGATTTTGGATGGAAGGGTTTGTGGGGAAAAAGAGGTCTGCTGCAAATAATAATAATTAAAACAAACATACCCAGGAAAGTAAGATTAAACCTGTATCTTGTACGTTGTGCCTCATTGTGTCTAGAATGTTTGAAGGCTAGTTCTGCTATGCTACACAGTTGCTTCAGTGTTTATATTATGCAAATGAATAAATATTCAATCATTTGCATTTCCAATCCAGGTCAATGTCTGCACTTTTCATCATAACAAGCTGAAGGGGGGAAAAAAACAGCACGACTGCAATGAGAGATCAGCTCAAAACAATCAGCGGGATTTGGGAGAGGAAACTCACTGAAATCACCTGAATATCAAACAACAATATAGCTGCAAGCAGCAATGAGGGGGCCAAGCAGTTAAGCAGGAGTTGGGATTGGATTGGATGGGACTGGACTGGACTTGACTGTGTTGTGTTAGATTGGATTGGATTGGACTTGTTTGAATTGGACTGGACTGGATTCGGCACGCCGAATTTATTGTGTGTCCTCAAGATGTACTCCTAAGTCCACATACCAAGTTTGGTTTAAAGTGGTGAAAGTGTTGATAATTATAGCACCCCTAGTGTTGAAAGCACACCAAATTAATTGTGCATCCTCAGGATGTAGTCCCAAGTTCTTATACCAAGTTTGGTTGCGATAGGTGAAAGTGTTGCTAGTCATACAGCCCCTAGTGGTCAAATGTCACCAAATTTATTGTGGGTCCTTAGGATGTGTTTACGAATCAACGTACCAAGTTTGGTGTCGATGCGAAAAAGTCTTCCTAATAGTAGCGCCCCTAGTGGTCAAAGTAAACCAAATGTATTGTGTGTTCTCAGGATCGGGTCCCGAGTCCATATACCAAGTTTGATTTCGATACGTAAAGGCGTTGCTGAGATATGAGTTAATTTCCTGTATGTCTAGCGCCCCCCTAGTGGTCAAAGGTCACCAAATGTATTGTGTGTCCTCAGAATGGGATCCCAAGTCCATATACCAAGTTTGGTTTCTATATGTGAAAGCATTGCTGAGATATGACCCACTTCCTGTGATTATAGCGCCCCCCTAGTGGTCAAAAGACTCCAAATTTATTGCGCGTCTTCAGGATAGGGTCTCAAGTCCATGTACCAAGTTTGGTTTCAATATGTGTAAGCATTGCTGAGATATAATCACTTCCTGTGATTATAGCGCCACACAGTGGTCAAAATGTACCAAATTTCTTAAGCCTCCTCCTTATTGGGTCCTGAGCACATGTGGTAAGTTTAGTCTTACGAGAAACGAGAAAACCTTGCTGGGATATCACTTCACTTCCTGTTTGGCGGCTTTGCCGACAATCTTAATTGGCTGTTACGGCTAGGGCTGGGACAACCCGTCGACGTAATCGATGACGTCGACGCAAAAAATACGTCGGCGAAAAATATGAGCGTCGAATCGTCAAGCATAACGTGTGCTACTAAATATTTTTAATTTTACACCTTCAGTGTTTTCCATACGTTCCAGACTAATCTGTGGCTGGGCACCACGAAATCAAAACCGGCCACCACACATTGATGTTCTATGTTGTAGGCCTACTATTTAAATTAAAGATAAGATATAACAATTTCATTGAGCTGCACTTTTTACTCACACAGCCTTTCCTCGCCCGCTCTCTCTCGTAACAAGCCCGTTGCTCCTCCTCTGCATGTGCATTTAACAAAATATTCACGATTGTTGAAGGATTGTTGTTGCCACATAAAAGCACTGCATAGAACACAATGGGCTAAATTGATTTGATTAAATCCGCTTAGCATCGTGACCATGCTGCGCAAATTTGTTAAAAACTGCTGCATTAAGTTAAAGTAAACTCTGCTAAGGTCTTATCACAACATAGTACATTGAGGAGACTAAACTAAGTTAAGTTGCAGTATGCAATCAAGCAGTATCTCAAAGCTAACGTTAGAATACTGTTTGGATGTCAAGTTTAGCATGCTTACTTGCAGCTGCTTGTATTCGTTACTCATGCAGGGCTCATTTTATTGACTCTGAATGTTTGCAAAATCCCGATGTAAATGGAAAAGTGTTTTCCAAGACTCAAAAGTGCTTGTCCAAAGGAGGAGTACGAACCGTTATTTGAACTGAATCCACACATCTGCAGCCTATTAACTGTGTTAATGTTAATTGCAAGGATTCCCACACAAACGTCTTAAAATGACAGGCACTCAATTAGACATACACTAGCCTACTGAACTGTATTGAATGCTACCTCTGACTAAGAATGCATTACTTTGCACTTGTATAGTCTTTTATTTTGGAATCTTAAGAGCAATAAACATATATTGCAATGTTAAAGAATTCATGTTTTTTCATTCAGATATGTAAATAAACATGTATAAGTTGCTATTAGTGAATTAATGGGGAGACAATCGATAATCGAATTGAATCGGACTGAAAAATGAATCGTTAGATTAATCGATGCATCGAAAAAATAATCGCTAGATTAATCGTTTAAAAAATAATCGTTTATCCCAGCCCTAGTTACGGCCAATTATTTTTCGCCTTTTTGAAGACGAAAAGGGATAACTTTTATGAGGCTTGGTCTAAAGATCATCTGCACCAAGTTTCGTGAAAATCGGACAAACTTTGTGACCTGTGAAAACGTTTAGGTGTTTTTGATTAAATCCAATATGGCGGCCTAATCAATTACGATGACATCACAATTTGGCTTGGGTCAGCCTATGGACCTCCAACAGCATTAACAGACCCCACTAGTAGATTTTAATTCCAAACACAACAGCAGCTACAAGCCAAAACACATTTTTCCTAATTGCAGTGCCCCCTAGAGGTCAAAGGTCACCATCGTTTTTGAACATTCTCCTGATGGGGTCCTGAGTCCACGTACTAAGTTTGGTTAAGATACATGAAATGGTTGCGGATATATGAGCTCACTTCCTGTTTGGCGGCTTCGCCACAAATTTGGATTGGCTGTTACGAGAGAACGGTTTTAGTTCCTAAGACGAAAAGGGATAACTTTTGTGCGGCTTGGTCTGAAGATCATATGTACTAAGTTTCATGAAAATCGGAAACTTTTTAAAGGTTTTTGACAAAATCCAAAATGGCGGAAAATCCATCATGTCATAGAGTGCGCTGAACTCGGCTTGATGATACCTAATTTTTGACAATCGGGTCAACGGGTCAAAAGTTACGTGCGTGAACACACATTCAACTTTGGCCTGTTGGTGGCGCTAGAGCGCTCGAGGTGCCGACATGAAACTTGGTGAAATTAATCATGGGACTGTCCTCAATCAGTTTGCCAAATTTCACAACTTTTTACCAGACGGTTCTATGGGCTGCCATAGACTCCCATTCGGAAGAAAGAAGAATAATAAGAAAACGTAGAAACACAATGGGTGCCTTCGCAGCTTCACTGCTTGGCCCCCAATTCTTAACATACACCAAGAATCTGGCAGACTCTCTTGTGGGTATTAGTTAAAATAGTTGGGATATTTAGGACACATTATTATAAAGTACATACATTTGTCATAATTGGCATAATGTGAATATCTGGATTGTGTGTGATTGTTTGAAAGGTGACAATCCTCACCCATCCTTGGAATAAAACATTTGCTGTAGAGGGGCCTACACCCCATTCAACATTCCATGCCAAGATGCTTGTGAAGGCTCTGTGCACCCTGAGATATGTCAACTGCACAGGAGAGTGCCAAACACTGAATCTGTCTTTTAAAGTAAAGATTAACTGCAGGAAAGGAGCGAGGCTACACTGAGCTGTTTATGCCCTACGATCCCAATTCTGCTAAAGCAGGTGACTTATCAGCCACAACTACTACGTGACAGGAGGCTCTGCCTTCCACCCGAGCATCTGCGGAACACTCAGAGCTCTCTTTCCGTCAGTTTGTTGGAATACCCACTGGGTGTGCACTGCACTGTGCAGACCTATCGGCTAAGGAAAGAGTGAAAGTGCTAGCACGAGAATGTGTGCTTCTGACATGCCGAGGCAACGGACCCATCCTGCCTTCCCTCTCGCTCTCTCTGGGTGAGTGGAGGTGCCTGCTGTTCTGCACGTTCCAACAGAACCCACAGCGGTGCTATTTAGCACAGCAAAACAAAACACAAGGCCACCCACTTCAGTCTGAAACTGCAGGATTTCAGTAGATGAGTAGAAGAAGTTTTGGTGTCTCACCGGGGGAATTTACAACAGATGGATTCCCTTGACATAAGTAGGGATGCAATGTTGTCTTTTCATAGGTTTCAATGGGGTTGCACGGCTTGTAGGCCTACAACCTCTTGATTGGGAACTTTTGAGTCCCTATTCCGTCCGTTTTTCATGCCAGCTTTGTGCCCGCAAAACTAATTCCACAAGGGTGGCCTCACACATAGAGACAAAGGATATGGTTTAGGATTTCAACACTCTCCAAGAGGCAAGCTGTTCAGTCTGAGTGACAAAAGAATGTCGGTTACGGCAGCTGAAGCTTCAGCAATATATAAGATAAGACTCAATGCAAACTAAGAATAATTCATTACAGTGCATCTTCTAGCTCATCTTAAACAGAGAGCTCTTGAAGTCATATCTTGTTTTTCTGGGCAAACCTAATTTGACTGATGTACTATGACTGAAGTAACTATTTCCTTGTGAATCTTACCTGAACTGTCAAAGCACACCTTTTTTCTTTTTTTTTTTTTTTTTTAAATCTGGGCCTCCTGCCTAGCCATATAGGCCAAGTCATACTTAAATAAATATTAATATCTCATTAACTTTCTGAGTCCTAACGTCTAACTAATAACTGAGTATGAGGAATTAGGAAATGTAGGTAATCATGGTGCCTGCCTGAAAAACGAATACATCTTCAAGCCCTTCCATGAAGGTTCATGACTAGTAGGCTACATAAGAGAAAAGGTTTGTCTTCTTTAGCACACATCCACAACAAAATATTATGATACCAATGCAGATAACGGACACCACCATGACAGTTGCCATTCACTCAAGCTGCTAACCTTCAAGAGTATTACCGTTATTGAATTCATTTTTCCCCCTGAAAGGATGTTAGGAAAGACAGTAGTCACCACTGGTGCTATATATCAATGCTTGCAAAACAAAACAAACGAGAACGGGACACTAATATTAGCAACTATGAAAACACGCTTGGTGGCATACAGTATAATGTAACGTTAGCTAACAAACTAATGATGTTAGTTTTCAGCCAAGAGATTTGTTTGTGTACAGCTACCGTTACTTCTGACAACACCAATTCTCACGCGAAATATAACGTTACCCTTCCCTAAACAAATCATCTCTTGCACTAAATGCTATCAAAACATTTTCAGATTAATTTATACGTGATTGTAATGGAACATCATATTCACCGTGTCAAGTTAATATCAGCTAACATTTGCTAGCTCTTTCATGGAGACAAGGCAAACGTAGCTAGCTAACATTAGCTAACGTTGTAAATAGAAGACTGACGAAACAAACCAAGTGTAGATATCAGCTAGACTTTACAAAATGAACATTTAGCTATTTTATTATAGGTCTGTTGTACATGTAGCTAGCAATATAATCAACCAACAAACGCTGACGTCTTAAGTGCTATATATCCAGTGCTAAACAGCTAGCTGGCTAACATGCTATTACGCAGTTGGGGGAACCTGACAGATACAATTGGAGCTGCCCTCTCTTTCGTGTGCAATCGTGCTTGCATGTGATGGACAATGCTATTTACTCTGAAACCTTGACATAAATGCGCATTCGAATACTCTCCAGTAGCATGATCAACATATTATTGTCGGTCGATTATATTACCTCTGGATGGAGAATGGGGACACATCCAGCTTCTTTCTCATAATCATCCATAGCGTCAGCCATCTTGGTGGTCAACCTCGCCAAGCATTCTGGGAAGCAAGGTTCTTGCAGAAACAAACAGGACAGGAGGAGGAGGGGGATGCTGGTTTTTCTGCAAGCCGATGCAAAACAGAGCTAACCAATCTGCCAACGCTGAACGCTTGAACGCAGTGAACATGTCAATGGGATGTGTCCATGGCCCAAGCATTACGTCATTTTCATAATTTCACATCATATGTCTCCACAGAATCATCCTAGCCCATTGGAAAAATCCTCGTATTTGCTATATAACGCGCGTTTCTGCATCTATCTGTGAATCTGATAAACATGATGAGCGCAAACCAATACGTTTTCAAATTATCTAGCATGTGGCCTCTCAAGCCAAAATTCCTATAATAGACTTACATTTTGAGTACTTTCACAGGCCTGGACCTGGTAGGCTAGGCTACAGTTTTGATACTCATGTTTTCTGAAATGGTCTCATTTCACAGCTCGATGGTGTTTTAAGCCCCCACCGTCGACTTCAAGGCACATAACCCTATAACCCTAACCAACCTAGTGCCTTACATGCAGCGCTGCCTGAAAGACCACATTGGGCGCTTAAAACACCAAGAGACCATTTCACAACACCTCACACGCAGGGAACTCTTTATAGCCTAAAAAAAGCAATAGGTCTAAATCTAACTGAAATGATAAACACAAATTTAGACTGTAGTCCTTTTTAATGTGAGATAAGTCTAAACACTTTTGTCACTTTTTGCCTAGGGTTAAGCCCTTGCTCTTACGCTGTTATGGACTAATACAATATACAATATTTTGTTAGCTAAAACAGATCTCTCTTTCGCTCTTAAATTCAATACTGTGACTGTAGGCTATGCACATGTGGGTTGTCACAGCAACTCATCACCAGTGTCCAATGTCTTGCATTTTGGAAGGCAATGCTGTTGCTGGTGTTCAAGGTTGAAAGTGACTTGTGTGTAATGTTTTGTAAAAAAACATATTGACTAATCATCTTCCACAATAAAAAGGAAAAGGTGTACATTGAATTGTCCTTTACACACAATTTCAAAACGAATACAAATTCTGAGTGCATTCATATCAAGGCGGTTAGATTGGCTTGAATCAAGAGGTTTTCGTGGCATCATTTTTTTGTTTGAAGTGAAATGGTGACTGGTGAGGGTTTGGTTCTCAACATATTTGGATCAAGAGGTCATGCACAATCACAGTCAGGAACTCAACATGATTAGAGACACTTCAAACAGTTTTAATGTAGCCCATGAAACAATGCATGGGCAATTACACAAATGTCAAGATTTTATATTGTATGTTGAACTCTTGACAAAGAACAAGAGAATAGATTTATTTATAGGCAACAGTATGAGTTGTAATTGTTTTATACAAGATTATCCAGGTTACAATGATTATGTAAAAACTTGAGTTAAATGCAGAACACAAGCAGATAACATTTTTAAATTTAGGGCCCTGACTAGATCTATAAAAATGGGATGAACCATAAACAAATTAGAAAATTAGAATCATGTATTGCTTGTATGTATTAGAATCATGTATTGACATTAGAATCATGTATTGCTCTCTGTAGCACTGTCATCTTATAAGCTACTGCATATCCACGAAATGTCCTATATCAGTGACACAAATGCTTTGAAGCACATTTGTCCCCTGCCATCCTGTTTTCTGATTCTGAAACTCTGAAATTTTGTCTGCAAAATGCTTTACACACACAACATTTTAAAAACATGCAACAAAACTCAAACATCACAAGTTGTGGCCAAATTAATATATTCTCTCAATTAAAGTGGAGAAGAATAGGCTGGTGCTGATCCAAAAAGCCATAGTTTGACCCATGCTTGGAACATGGTATCTTCAGATTTACACTGATCAGGTTAGTTTATTAGAGACATAATTATGCTTGTAGGCCTAGTTCAGGCGGGAATAGCCTACATGTTGTTTTTATTTTGTTTTCATTCTGTAGTTAAACAGTGTAAAATGTGTGAAACTTGAGTGTGAGACGTCAACTTGTTGTCAGTAGGCTATTACGCAACAGAACCACAGGATGGCTCACTTCACTTGCGTTTACCAGAGTCGGCTCTGGCGTTTGCCAGCGTCTCTGGCGTAGTAGCCTAGCTCGAGAACTGAGCTGGGTTCCAGTCCGTTGAAGCTCAGGCATACTAGCAGATCTCAGAATCCTGATCCCAGATCCGCAGTTAGGAGGAAGACACCACGGACAGACGAGGGCTTATCATCACTCGTCCCAGGGCTAGGAGTGATGACAATGTATGGATATCATTTCAATCAGTGACGTTAGTCTGGCTAGTTACAAGCTAAGATACAATTTCCTCTTTTGAATTTCTCCCAAAGTAACTGTTAGTCATCATCTAGATAGAGTAAGCTCACGTTAACCTCAACATAAACGTTAACGTTACAACCTATGGGCAACGTCTATTTCAGCTAGCTATCCCTAGCTATCTAGACTTTCTAGTTCAGACTGCCTGCCTGGGATGAAGTAATCCACAACTGTAAGACTGTCTGGCTAGCACCAAGGGGTTGCAGATCACACCTCGATGAAATAAGGACATTCTCGGGATAATACGGGCGACCAAAACAAGGTAAGTTAGGTTTAAAACGACCAAATCGTCACTTAGCCAGTTCGCATAGCTAGTTAGCATATATTGCTAACCTTCATCCAGTCGTTAGTTAGCGTTACCGTTAGCTAACGTTAAGTGGGTAACTTCATGTCAGCACCATGATCAAGCCCTCGACATCAAACCAACATTAACAGCATTCTTTATTGACACGAAGATCTGAATTTTGGAAGGTCATAGTGGGTGTCCTCTCTACTATGGTCCTAGATAACTTTACTTACAAGAGACATTGCAGGTCATCCATCCGGCTGGTGATCTGACGATTTGGGAAGGGACAGTCAGTTTGTTATTGTTAGAGAGAATTCATATTAGCCTCTGTCATAGACATTTAAACCTCGGCCAGTTCCCTTGGGTGAAAATCAAAACGATACGCATTCGTGGTAGAGTTGATATGTTTGAAGTGATCAACCATTTTGGTTACAAATCATATTTCATTTTAATACCGATAACATTATCTATATGCTACCAAAGTTAGCTGCATTTCGCGACTCGATGTGCTTCTCGAATCGACTTGGATAACATTGCATCAAACGTTAACTTTGCTATCAAAAGGATGATGCACATGATTTAATAGATTATCATATAGATTATGTTACAGCCTGACCATACAACGGGTTGATCTCTGGATTCGAACCATACAGTTTCTGTCAGTCCAACTTTTAAAAAGGTGTTTAATGAATATAATCATGTATTCAATGAATAAGTAACCTATGGCTTACAGGTTCAGCATTTCAGGTCTTGGCTGGCTGTTACTGGTCTGTGATTGTGAATGTTAGCGTTAACAGCTCCCTCTTGTTCCATGCCATGCCATTTGGCATCCTGTACAGTCCACTCCTTAGTCCCTACTCTAACTGGGGCCTGTATAAATGGATATACAGGGATCCATTTGGCATATCATCATCCTCAGCTTTCTGTTTCAGATATCATGTTTCCACTTTCTCCCTGCGAACTTGGTGGTGTGCGCCGCAACTTGACTCCATCAAAACACTACTTCCGATTCATCTCTTCCTACCTGTTTTTTTCCTCTGTCTCAGGCATTCTGTTCTAAGCCAGAGCATGTTAAGGATTAATCACCAGGCAAGGATAATCGCAAATATAGCAATTGTGTTTTTAATCCTTGATTATTATCTTTATTATTACAGCTGAAATTCTATAGGCCTCAGCTGTTATAATTGCACTGAATTGCTGATCGCTTTTGACCGCCATTGCCTTAACCCATACACAACAAGATGGGAACAGTGTGGTCCTAAATAATTCACACGTGGTTAGGCGCAGGACCGTGGTGCATTTGGATAGCACATTTCCATGTTTCCCTTCATTGTGCATATGCATCATAACAAAGGCTACTGCCAGCCTCTTTAGACAGAGTAGGTTAAATTGTGGACCTCGGCCTCTGGAGTCCTGCATTGACATTTGCCTGTCAAATGAAGTTTCCATTGAGTCTTAAGCGGCACCTCGACTTGTTATCTGTTTGCGCCTCTGACACGATATGGCCTATCTATTGCAAGATTTGCATACAAGAATGTCTTGTGCTGAGGGATGGGATTGGAATTCATTGCAGGTGTATGGTCTTTGTGAACTCATGCTCTCTACTCCCCTGCTGTCCCACCCCGTTTGATTTTCCACTGCTTTGTAATGGCATGGCATGGCATGGGGTTTGCCATAGCTGTCATCTGACCAATGGTTGCTGCTGTTTGCTGATTACCTTAATGTGTTTTCTGTGACATCCTTGTCAAGGTGAACAGCATATTTCATTAGAGAGAGCTATTACTCACGCAATAGATACAGCAGTGTTTTACCTAATGATGTTGTGGACTTCAGCTTTATGTTGTGAAGTGGTCATGTCTGAACAAGAGTGGAAGGACAAAGATATATGCTATAAGTATCCTATATTAGAAATGTTATAAAAAATTGTGCTTGCTGTGTTTTTGATCAGTTGCCAGATGGACTTTACAAATACTTTTTTGATTGGTGGTTTCACAATGATTTGTATGAATATTTTAGGGGCTGCCATGTTTCAGTACATCTATATCCAAGCTATGTATTGCTAGGGTTTGGTTTGGGAACCTAACAAACTGTTAAGTCAACAAATAATAGGGAGAAGCCAAAAAACTAGAAGCCAGCCAGAACACAGTTCTTCATTCTATGTTTCTGTCAGTCTCTGGAATGTGGCTGCTGTGGGAGTCTTCTGGGCATCTGTCGACAAGGTCAGCTGGGGTGGCTGGGTATCAAATGATGGCCTGCCAGACTGGAGGGGAAGGCACAAGGACAGGTATTGGATGCAGTAGGTTGCTTTAGGGGCAGCTTAAAGGAAGCTGAAACTTCCTGAAGGGTTACCTAGACGGATCTGGGTACATCATGTCCACTTCATTAAAAAATCTGCTCACTCAAGTGATCAGCAGTTAGTCTGTGAATGAGCCTTTAGCCCAACACAGTAGGTGGTAATGAGTCAGAGTCATGGTAAATAGTGTGACTATTGAAAGCGCGGAGAGTGGACACTTGGTCTTGAATAGATCCACAAGAAGGAACTTAGAACATTGTGTCGATTTAACCAAATATGGTGAGTTGTGGGTAGTTTGCCTTTACTCTTGTTCCTTGTGGTTACAGTAAAACCAAGAAAACAGAAAGCTAAAGGGCCACACTTAAGACATGATTGTTCTGTAGGGTCATCTGTGGGCTTCTTCACTGAACGTCAGCTTTTGACTTGAAATCTGTGAGGGACTGGTTAAGCGAACGCATTATCGGCCCCTAGCCTACCTCTTCCTGCAAACAGACAAACCGCACTGTGACAGGGTAATCAACCGAGGCTGTGTATAATGAACTAGCCTAGTGCCTTTGTATGAAAAATTGGTTTTGTAGCCTGATTAGGCTGGAGGTTCATATCAAGTGCAGCTTTGCCCCATCTAAACCAATTGAGGCTTTCTGAACATAACATGAAGGTTTTGTTGTTTTCCATCTAGCCAGGCTCCCTTAGCATGGTTCTGTTTTGCCTTTAAAGCCATCTGAAAGCTATATTGTCTTCCCTCCCAAATAGCCAACACTTACTTTCAGTCCATTAACTCTAAAGTTGGCATTCAGGTTCTCGAAAGCAGTCATGATTTGAAGCCTGCCCTGTGGTACCCTCTTGTTTAATTCTGCACTCTCCTGATAAGCACGGTGTTAATTAACACCTGTCTCTCACCCAGATGCCACTGCAGAAGCTATTTTCAGGTGAAATTAACTCCACAGGTAGGCTACAGAGTCAAGAGTCTCATCCCAAACAGTAGGGAAAAAATGTGTGTGTGTGTGACAGAACACCACTCTGTTTGAAAGGAGCTCATTAGCTTAGAGCTCCATGTCAGGTCTCTCTTGAGTCTAGTGTTGCAGATGGCTCTACTAATTATTGTTGGACATGGTGCAATGTCCCTTCATCGTATAGGGTCTCTGGACGTTTGACTGTAGAGGAACTGGACACTCACTCTTGTGCCAAGAAGTTTGGCGGAATTTTCTCAGCTTGACTGGAAGTACAGGTAGTACCAGTAGTACTGTAGTGTCTTTTTGGACAGGAGTGCTTCGAAGTTTTGCAGTTCTGCCATATATGGAGTGGTGAGCTGTCTGTTAAACAGTTTGCAGCTCAGCATAGCTGAGAAATTGAAAACTAAACTGTTTTCTGTACATCAAATAATAATAAAAAAGATTATCATAGTGCACTGTCATGTTTATTTATTAGTTTTTTGACTCTGCTGGGTGACTGTCCAGATTTGACATTGGCTGTGCTCTACTTCTACTGAATTTGCGCATCCTTCATCTTCTAGCCTACTGAGCCGCGTGCTTTAGCCTAATGCTCCAAGCAATATGCCGTCCTTAGCTCATTACTCCCCAATTAAAAGTAGGAACCTGCATGGTCAGTGCCATCTTTGATCCCCCTGTTTTTAGTGTCTTGCCTTCTTGGAACTGGCATAGAACAAATTCGATGAATTCCAGCACTCCACTTTATAGCCTAAGTAACAAGAGAATCCTGTCAAGCACGGCCAAATCTGTCCTTTATTTCGGATTAATCAGCTCTGGAGCGATTTTTGAGCGCAGTGACTTATCTCACCAACGGCTGTTTATTATGTAACAGTATGCCGTGAGTTCCCGTACATGATGTTTAATGTATTCAGACTTTAAAAAGATGGGATTTATTGTCTTCTAACAATAGGCCTATGTCTTTTTCCCATCTGGATTTCACTCAAAGATAGATTTGTGTGGCAGTGGTGGTGAGCATCTGCCGTGCGGATCTGTGAATGAGGAGGAGGATGATGATGCTGCTGGCCTAATTTGACAGGATTCGGCGACTCCGCAGCGGCCGAGGCTGCCATCGGCGACTCCGCAGTGGCCGAGGCTGCCACGTCTGCAGCTAATGCATTTTACATGTCTCTGCAATGAGCTGATTAGCAGCATGAATTCCTCCAGATTAGCCCCTAGAGTTTGCTCTCCTCTAAGAAGTCAGAAATTGTAATGATTTGAACTCTTTGTATTTTATTTTTTTGTCACAAACGAAAGGGGGAGGGGAAGAGATTAACCCCTGCGTCAGCTGTGGCTGTACATTCTGTGCGTTGCCAGGCCGGATAGAGGTGATTTATTGAGATATTCACACTTCGGCTTGGCTGCTTAATAGTCCCTGGCCCTTGGCCTGTGGACGGCCTTCACACAAATACTCAACCGGGAGTGAATAGGATGGTGGACAGTAAATCCTACCTCCATTTCGAGGCTTGGTGTTTTATGGTCTCTGCAGGAAGGTCCTGCAGGACGTTCTAAGATGGAACTGGCGAGCCGAGCGTGCCTGACACAGGGGCCAGGCAGATAATGGACCGGCCCCGTTGGAATCCTGCTGCCTTGCTTGACGTCTGGCCCACGCCCAGCCGACCAAGGCCACGACACACCCTCACCTCTCCGGAAACACCTGTCTCTGTCTTTCTTTCTGTCGCTCACTCCCTCCCTCTCCTTTTCAGACTCTGGGCTTTTGTTGTTTTGTGTTGTGATGGACTTAAAAGGCTTGACTGGAATGCTAATATTGGGCTAAATTTAGACTAAGCCTGCTCATGGCATAAAAGGTGAGCCATGGGGAAACCCAACAGGGTGTGTGTGTGTCATGCGTGTCGTGTCTGTGTGCCTGTATGTGTGTGTGTTTGTGTGATGCTGAAGGGGTTTACTGAGATACAGAAGGGAATAGGTATGAATAAGAGGCTGCTATGACTATGCTTGTCTCATTGGAGGTTTTAAAAGCATCCCACAATATTTAGCATGGAGGTTGTTTGAGTGTGAAGGGATGAGGGTGCTGCCCGTACGGTTGAGTGACCTCTGTTGAGAGATGGATTGCTTTTTTTCCAGCAGCCTGTCTGTAGTGAGTCCAATTCAGCTTTCAGAATGTCGTGTGCTGTATGGAAATTGAATGCAGTATTTTCTCTCTTTCTCTCTTTCTCTCTCTCTCTCTCTCTCTGTCTCTCTGTTTTTCTTGTTTTTTGTGCAACTGTAAGATTAGAACATTAATTTGCCTTGGATGGATTTATAGGGCCCAATTAAAACCTGTGGTCAAGCCCCATTTGGGTTGTACTTGCAGAGCTATGTGTGAGGGCTGAGGTTCTCTCATACCAAGTGCTGGTGAGCAGAAGGAAAAAGGCTTTCTTTTGTTTGTACTGGGTTGATGTTGGGATGGGTCACCCATGAAACGGTTGCCTATGGCAGCAGATGCGAATCTCTAGGCCTTGGAGGCACGACTGGTATGAGGCCGGCATTTTGTGCTCATGACCATGGTCACAAGTCTCATAATTCAATTGGTCTGCTCTTTCATTAAATGAGTTTGTCTTTGTTTGGTATCTGTGAACATGGAGAACCAAAGTTTATCAAATTTCCATGGATGATGTCAAGCAGGGATGCTTGATGTTGTGTTTGTGTACACATTGCATTTTTATCTGCCTGTATGTTGTATGTGGTTTGTTGCCTTTGTGGCTGATGTTTTCTATGTCTGTTGATGACCTGCTGCAAAGCAAATTGCCTTTTGGTGACAATAAAAGTGAAAAGTAAATGCAAGTGGTGGTTTTAGTCTTAGCAATCTGTTTGGATTCCTCAATGATTTTTTACATATTTTGAAATATAATTATTTTTTCATTGCTCCATTTGTCACACTTAAAGGCTTATGAAAATGGCCAACCTCTGGCCTGAAGCTGGGCAGGTGTATATGGCGACAACAATCAGTGAAATTTACACAATATTTAACATTATTAACAAGGCTCAGCGTTGCGTCATGGAAACAAGTCAGGGAGGCGACGTCGAGGGGAGGGGAAGGGGAAGGGGGTTGTAGCTGTAGCTGGGGCAGCTTTCTGGATCTGAGTCAACCCTGCTAATCTGTCTAAGACTGACCATGGAAAGGAGAGAGGTAGAGAAGAGATAAAGAGAGAGAGAGAGGAGTGAGCGTGAGAGAGGGAAAGAAAGAGAAAGTGATGTGACGTATGCTGGCGCCTATTATGTCACCGCCTGTGTTTTTATTCAGACAAACAGATTGCGGGCAGCCGCTCGCACGTTCTTGGTTCCCCTGTTGCCTGCGAGCACAGCTTGAGCCTCGGCTTCTACAGTCCTCATCTTGCCTACGGCTTTTCCCCAGCAGGAATGGCTGTGACCGGGGCAGAGCCTCATGGACGCGACCACACCGGTAAGACGTCAGGGGAGGACACGGTAGTTAAGACCAGAGAACTGTGCCAGTCAGTTAGTTCTGTGTTGGTGAGTTGGTTCTACCTGAACCAATCAGTGGCTGGTAATTTGGCAGGTTTTCACAAACTCGTGAATGGATTGAAGTAAGTTTACCTCATTTTAGTGTATAATGCCTTACTCAAGGCAGAAGGGTACCTTGCAGTAATATATATATATATATATATATATATATATTATATATTGTAGTGATGCTTTCCCCAAAATTTCTAATTATTTATTTATCTTGTAGTGATGCTTTTCACATTGGAAGGCATGTCATGGTGTATGACACTCTAAAGGAAAATGACTTGCCAGACAGCCTCTCTAGTGAAATCTATTGGCTAATGTTTTATCTTTGAGTGATAAAGCCACTAAGCTGTCTTAGGCTCTGGTGGTTGCCAAACAACAACAACGATGGACTATATTGATTGTTTTTTGAAGATTCATTGCACCCAGAAGTGTCCCATATCTGTCAACATCAACTCCGATTTATCCGCCCGTATGTCTGACTTCCTCAGCTGTTAGCCTTACTGATAGCCATGATCTGCTAACCACAGCCTGACAGGTACTTGAGGAGTGAGGACTTTCCCCAGACTAATGGGGGAAGCTGCTCTCTCTTGCTCCAGGGCTTTTCACATGCAGCAGTGTGAAAAGAATACCTGATTCAGCCGAAGGGATGGATGCTTTAGACTATTTTCTGGAGTAAATCTTTGGTATCAGTCCAGCTCTTTTGGAGTTGTGCCATAGAGAACATAATCTAAATAAAGCTGCTTCGTGGCACTGTCTCAAGCAGACAGCAGTTCACAAACACTGAAAATGTGACAATATTAATATCCCCTTCCTCCTCCTTTGTTCGACACCAGCCACTTTGGACACCTATACTTAAGAGCTGATCGAGTACACACAGTAGCTTGGCGTACACTTAGTTGTTTTCACTTTCTGGAAATGCTAACTGTGATCCAAATCTGGCAGGGCGCCTCACCTAGCTTATAGAAGTAACAAGAGGCGAAACTCAATAGAACGTCCCATTGCAACAGATGCACCCATAACCGAGCTGCAGCTCCGCCATCTTGGACTGAACGCAACACAACTATCATAGAACTTAATGATATCGGTCAAGATTAAAACGTTTCTTACAGTGTAAAACAAATATATATCTAACCTTTTCTCTACTCTATATATATCTAACTTCTATACTCTTTGACCTAGCGCAGGAATGTATTTAATAATGCAATTATGGGGTGTGTGAGGAGATGCGCTTTGCCAGCAGCGGTGCTGGCAGAGGTGTCTGCTTCCGCCACCTGGCTCACGGCGAGCTCTTAGCCCTCAGCCCAGAGAAACGGCCGTAATACAATTAGGACGGTCAGTGGAGGACGCTGGAGCAGAGAGGCAGAAGGAAACGGGTCTGGAGCAGGGCCAAGATACGTATTAGCCTGGGCTGGAGAATTGGGTTTGTGTACGGGAATGCATTGGCTTACCCATCGTGCACTTAAAGAGCTAGGGGTGAGGTGTGTTTTGGTAGACCGTATCGGAATAGGCCATTACCTTACCTGGTGATAGTTTTTTTTTTTGGTGCATAGTCTCCTTATCTCTTTGCTTGGTTTTCTCTGTATTGTCTTTTTTGCTACTGTGTACCGTACCTAGCCTGGATCTATCGATTGATGAAATCTTGTCCTCTTGAGAAATTCATTGATGAAGCGGGCTGATAAACTAGTGTAGGAAATTCTGGTTGGAAACTTATTGTCACATACAGTAGTGCATAATCGACCTCCTAAAAATAAATTCGATTTTTCTTTCAAATTGTGTATGCACTGGTTGTCACTGACATCGATGATGTTAAGCTAACCTCTAAAAGCCGACCTCTGTTCCTATCCCTGTGGCTGGCCAGCTGACTGCCACGGCCTAACAGCTCTGCTCTCCCCAGAGAGAGGCCAACAGCTGGGGCTGGACATGTCCCCGTCTCCCCTCAGTGCATCTGGAGGAACAGGACACACGTGGGCCAGGCCCTCAGCATGGACACAGATTCAGTTAAACAGATCAGACAGGCAGCTAGCCAAGCTCAAAGGAATGGGAACAAGACATTGGGTGACTAAATCTCAACCCCAGTCCACATCTCTCTCTCTCTCTCTCTCTCTCTCTCTCTTTCTCTCTCTCTCTCTTTGTATTTCTCCTCCCTCCTACTACCATACACGCTGACTCCATCTCTTGCCATGAATGCTCTTCTTTTCTGAAGTCTCCTTTATGGCGTCTTGGCCCATGGATCCTCCTTTATCCTCAAGTCTTTCTTTTCCGCCATGGTGAGCCGAGATGCCAGCCGCGTGGAGCCGAAGCTCGAAACATCTGTGTCTCTGTGCTAGTCACTCAGTGGCCCTGGAGGCATGGCCGGCCAGCAGGATGACGCACTAATTGGCCTCTTGGCCCGAGTGACCATTCACCAGGGATAAGACAGGGTACACTGAAGGCTGGCCAACGATCCTTCCTCAGGCTAGAAACACACACGTACACACACACTTAGGCTACGTTTATACGGTGACGATGAAAAGAGAAGACGCAGAAGTGGCGTCTCGTCTTCATTTTTTATTCGCGTTTAGACGAGCATTCTCAGGGGGAAATCTTTGTTTATATGAAGACGCAAGAGTATGTGATATTCAATTGGATATGCATTCCAGACCGCTGGGTGGTGGTGTGATAGAACCCCGGTACGTCACGTGCAGACATTCTAATTTGACAGTTTAGCCAGAGAGGTAATCAAGGATCTTTGGTTTAGCCGTTTAGACGGAGACGCAACCCGGGTCGTCTTCAAAACTCTACACTCTGGAAGGAGTCTTCAGATTTTTGCGTCTTCAAGCCCCGATGGCGGGGTCGCCGTGTAAACGAAAGGCACTTATGATAAAATATTTTGTCGTCTTCCTTCGCAATCGTTCTCGTATAAACGGCCCCTTAGATACAGACACACTTAGAGACAGGGTTGACACACATCCACATTCAGCTGCACCCAAAATCTGCATGCAGGTAGCCCCTACATGCATGCAAAGCAGAAATGTTTATGTACAAAAATACAAATCCGCATGACATTTGATGAATAGAGATGAGCAATTCTAAGCATTCTCAAGCCCACACTGTCTGACAGCAGGAGACAAATACAAAAGAAGACTGATGTCATTTTTTTTCTTTCTCTTGTTCTCTCTCTCTCTCTCTCTCTCTCTCTTCTCTCTGTTCTCTCTGTCTGCCCTTTCCTGTCTCCTAGACTGGTGCTGGTGTTGCTCTCACTGAAAAACTGCTTTTCACTGCGTGAGCCGCATGAGGTAGGTTCTATATTGGTCCTGTGACATGTGCTCGTGACGGCAAATGATTTGTGTGCATGTGTGTCTGTCTTTGTATGCGCTTGTGTGTGGGAGGTTGAGCACAGCAGGCCACATAAGACCCATAGTCTTTGAGTATGCATGTGTGTGTGTGTAGGTTTGTGTGCTAAGCACCAGACTAACTGCCAAATGTACTGGTGTCAGAAGCGTGCGTGCGTGCGTGTGTGCGCACATGTGTGTTTGTGGGTAGGTTTGTGTGCTAAGCACCAGACTAACTGACAAACTTACTGGTGCCAAAAGCATCTGTGTGTGTGTGTGTGTGTGGGTAGGTGCCAAGCACCAGACTAACTGCCAAACTTACTGGTGTCAGAAGTGTGCGCGTGTGCGTATGTGTTGTAGTGTTTTCATCAACTAGTCAACTGGTCGACTATTACAATCAGTAGTCGGTGCTGTAGGCAGTCGTCATCTAGTCTTGGGCAAAATGGCTGAATGGATAAACAGCCTAGACATTCTTTGTATGGAAGTTATTCACCTAAAATGAGACCTGTTCCACAGTGACATGTAAGCTGTGTCCAGCTCTAGTAAAGTACAATAAGAACACGTCTGTTATGGGGAACCATCTGAAGACGAAACCCCCGCTGCCAGCAGCTAGCACTAGCAGTAATGTTAGCACCGGCGCTTTACTGATACATAACAACCAGCCGACATTTACTATACTGTAAAAAGAACTTGCCAGCTAGTAAAAATCTGTAGTCGTGAAACCTCTAATGCTTGGCTGTTTGACCTATGGAAATGTTCCTAGCTCATTCCCAGTCCTGCCATGGCTGAGGTCGATAGGGAGCCGCCTGCCACCTTCAGAACAGAGTATTTTCGGTGCTGGATGCAAAACCTGGCCGGCACGATGACCTTGACTCCTGGAGCAATGTGTGCACGCGCCACATTAGTATTCTCCACCTTCTCTCAGCTCAGCAGTAGCACAGAGGCACTTAACGCGCGCGTGGTGCTCGAAAGAGCTTTGGAGATCTCTGTTATGAAACCCTGCTGTCATCTAAAAGATAAGAATTTGAGTGTATTTTTAATGCTCTCCTGCACACTTAGGCTGTTTGCAATTCATTATAATTATACCGCAGACTTTCATTAGCCACTCATACACTAACCGATGGTCAACAATGAAATTACTTTGTAAAATGGAAGCAGGTGGTTTGTTGCAAGCGGTATAAACGTGTAGAGAATGTGTATAGATTTTTGTTCAAATGTAGCCGAAGGTTCGCTGATTTGCAGCATGCAGTTGCATTCAGTCTGTTTGTTATTGGCCATTTGATTTAATGTCTGAGCCACAGGTCCATATCCCTCCTGCTGTTCTCTTCAGTCCAGTGGGGAAACCTGTCCAGGATGGCTGGCATATTGAAGGCCATAAATCAAGCATGCTACAGTTCAGACACACACACACGCACACACACACACACACACACACACACACACACACACACACACACACACACACACACACACACACACACACACACACACGTCATCTGTCCTGATGCAGTGCCACCATGCACTGCTGTCCTGCACCCATGATTAATTCTCCCTCGTCCCCTGCCCTATAAAAGTGTTTAAAGTTGCTCCCTTCAGTGCCACAGTAAGTGGGTCACAATGCTGTAGTTGTGGATGTAATAGAGTTCTTGACCTGATTGTATTTATATCTTCTCAGTTTTTGTGAAATTTGCTTCACACTTAGTTGACATTTCCACTCCTGAAGATTTTTTTTTTTTAAATAGCATTGTATAAGCTTTTCAGGTAGTCAAGATCTACATAATATGACCACCTTTTTTGTTTCAGTGCATATGAGGGGGCCGGACACTTTCCTTTAAAAGTACCGAGAACCATTTTGTCTAGATGATTTGGCATGCATACCATGCTGTTTTAAGTGTTTCAAGTTGCCAAGAGGTGTGGTCAGCTGTCAGTCAAGGCACAGGCGGCCGTGGCACCACAAAGGCAAAGTACAGCAACGTCGTGCGCGAGAGCTGCAGACAAAACCTGTTCAAAAATTCATGTTGGCTTCTCAAAGACAATGGGTAGATCAGAAGCAATGCCAGTGTTTTGCTCAACAGGTTGGAAGTCTTGCAAATTAGTATGCTAGCTGTAGACTAACCTTTTATCTCCCTGATAGAAATGTTTGTAACATTCCATTGATCTTTCTTGTCCCTCTATATTGAGTATCCCAATTCCACTGTGCTTCGTCTTGGTCAATATAGATGGTTGCTTTTGCACTTTTCAGATGTACTCCGCACTCCTTCGGGGCACCTTCTGTCTACAAGACGGTTGTGAAAGCACTATGGGCTCAATGGGGAGCACTAACAGACCTTGTACCTCTCGCAGCAACACTGGCCTCTGGCCTGTGAACAGTGTCCCACACAGGCTGTCCACCCGTCTCAGTGCATTTATTATTTGGCAGACTTGTGTGTGTTTGTTTGACGAGGGCTCTGCGGGAGCCAGGGACACTGAGGTGTCTGGTCACCGTGTCCATGCCAGTTGAAGGGGCCAGCAACAGCATGGTGTGCGTGTTCTCCCATGTGGACACTGTCTCGCAACCCTGCTTCACATTTGATTTATTTATCTATTTATTGAGAGGGTGGGGGTTGTGAACCTGTCTCATGTTGTGTGTACGGGCCTTGTTTTGTTTGTTTATCTGGCCTACCCCTGGGCTCAGTGTAGTGATCATTTTGGCAGGCATTTTTGATGTAGTCTTAGTCTCAGTTTTCAGGCGAAAAATAATTCTCATTGGTATTAGCCACATTTTAGTCATTTTTTTTTATCCTTTATGGTTTTAGTCTAGTTTAAAAAAAATTGCACAGAACCAGTGCCAACACCCCTGTCTCATGCCGAAAAAAATAGGTGCCACTTCTATTCTCTAGCTGACTTATGCTTGCAGCACGGCTCAAGCTTCACCTGAGATGTGAGTATCACAGAGGCAGTGTGGCGGCTCTTACCTGTTAACATGAGAGCCAAAATGACAACTTATCAACTTATGTGAAACAGGAACTGCTGCGTCTGCCATGCATTGAACAGAATGAGAAGTCGATTGACTGTAGCTTAATATAGGGGAATATAAGCCTACCATCTGTCCCCTGCCTCTTTGTGACCAAAATATAATTTGATACAGGACAGGTACAGGTTTTATTTTCAACCTATATTAGTCTGGTCTTATCTGGTCAACAATATTGCATGTTGATATCATCACAGTTGGTTTATAATGTTGCTGTCATTTTATCTTAGTGATGGAGAAAAGGTCGTTGACAAACATATTTCGTCTTCGTCCTGTCAGACAAAATTAACACTAAATCAGTGGTGCTGCACCT
The DNA here is from genome assembly GCF_017589495.1 of Alosa alosa. Taxonomy (NCBI): domain Eukaryota; kingdom Metazoa; phylum Chordata; class Actinopteri; order Clupeiformes; family Clupeidae; genus Alosa; species Alosa alosa. Next base: position 18,616,858 of record NC_063205.1, read on the forward strand.
CGATCTGGGATTGTTTTTGTGCATCGAGCCTTCATCCTGTTGAAGTGCCGAGTCATATTTCATGCTTGGAGGAATGGCCTCCATCTTGGACAACAACAGGAGGGAGTGGAAATGACTAGCATCTCAAATAGCCAATGGAATCCCCTTAACGTAGTCCAAACTGGCACTTCACCCAATCAGGCTAACTGCCATCCCACCTTTTTTTTCTGTGCCAGTCTGTGTGTCTGGCATTCAATCAATGGTGAAATCAAGAACAAAAGTCCATGGGAAATGGTTCTTATCGACCAGTGCCAAAAATTGGAATGGAAGGAGCAAATTTCAAGTGCAGTCTCATATGAATCTTCCTCCTCTGTGTGTTATCAGACCAGATGGAAAATATTTCTTTTCTGGAGGCCCTGTTGTGATGACACAGTTTAGAAGTCATTTGCTAGCCTGGAGATTCCAGACCCTGGTAATCTAGAAAGATTAAGGGTCTGGCCATGACTAATGTAATAGCCCAACTCGAGGAGCGACACCAAGCATTTGAAAATCTCACTGCACGCAATTGGATAACACTACGACCAATGTACCAGTGCGCCTAAATATTTTTTTGCACTCGCACGCCATCATTTTTACTCGCATGTTCGAGTAAAATTGCTGCACGGTAGAGCCCTGTTATGATGTGCAACTGTACATGTTTGATTGAGTGTTTTGTGTTTGTACATTTGATGTTCATGTTAAAGTTCCCCCTGTTGGTTTTGTGTCTGGCTGTTGGAAGCTCGACTTCTTCAGTGTCTCCATCTCTACTCCTGATTCCCATCCCACTGCACCTCATGAATGCCACACTGCTGTTTTGGGAGATTCCCAGTGTCATTGGAAATGATTAATGGGCATTTCCAACTCTAAGACAACCTTCTGGAAAGCTCCCCAAGTTGTGTACTCAAGGTCTACCAAGCGATAACAGGTCCCTTGTCCTTTTGAGTGTTTGTGCAGCAAGCTGAATGAAGGAGAAGGAATGACAAACAAAAACAGAAGCGTTAACTGTGGTGCACCAAGACAAAACCATTACCTGAAGGGTGGTCAGAACTATGACCTCTACTGAAGCCAAAAGTCAAGTGCAGAAAGTCTCAACAATATTCTCTTGATTTGACTATCCTGAGAAATCATTGCTGGAAGTGGAAGTGTACATCAGTATTATATTTCTGACCAGTAACTATCTTTGTTGCACATGTGATAAGGGGAGATATTGTTTGCCTTAATTATCATCTATGCCTTTGTAACAGTCCATCACAAGGGCAGCCGTGGCCCACTGGTTAGCACTCTGAACTTGTAACCGGAGGGTTGCCGGTTCGAGCCCCGACCAGTAGGCCATGGCTGAAGTGCCCTTGAGCAAGGCACCTAACCCCTCACTGCTCCCCGAGCGCCGCTGTTGTAGATGGCAGCTCACTGCGCCGGGATTAGTGTGTGCTTCACCTCACTGTGAGTTCACTGTGTGCTGTTTGTGTTTCACTAATTCACCGATTGGGTTAAATGCAGAGACCAAATTTCCCTCACGGGATCAAAAAAGTATATATACTTATACTTATATACAATATGCCCTGATGCCATTATCTCGTCAGATCTGCTGTGTTGATGACAATAAAAGCCAATTTTACCCTTCAAATGTCTCTCACTAAAAAAAAACTTGTGTTAGCCAAAATTGTCTGATTAAATGCAAGCCTTTCACTTACCGCTGGCCTTTGTCTTAGTAATGCTCTGTCTGCTGTGTTAATTAGCTGCACAAAGGTAGCGGGAGAGCACTGCTAAGCCTTGCGGACTAGAGCACTTTTCGAGGAAATCCTAATTCCCCCCCTCTCTGTCCTCCCCTCACGGATGTACACTCACTCACGCACAAGCAAATCTTGTATAGCAACACAGTTGCTGTAAGCCTCACCAAGAATTTGTTAGGCTCACTTGAAAATGGGCAGTCTTATTCAGTTGAGAAATCAGTCATGCTGCAAACAGCTTTTTATATTTAGGCATGTTAGCTTTTTCGCTTCTTGGAGCCATTGGAGCTCCAGTGCCTCCATCATGCTAATAGTTCCTCTTAGCCAAGAGTCTTAGGCCCAACAGGAAAACTACACTGGGCGTGTATCTGAAGTGTTCCGTTCGCGATACATAAAAAACATTTTGGAAGACTATTGACTATTTTCTATTTCTTGAATGTATGCGCCGCTATCACGTCTGGTGTAGCTACTATTATTAGGGGTTTGCACGGCATGTCATCAGATCTGGACGTCGCCATATTGGAGATACTCGCCTCATAAGAAAGCATTAGGCACTGAATGGAAATCCCTAACATCATCAAGGAAAATGGTTAATTATTGTCGTGTTTTATGTTGTACCAATAGGTCAGACCGAGAAAAACATCTGGAGTAGGTATCGACTTCCAAAAGTTATTAAAAAAACACGGAGAAAAGAGAATAATGCCAGGAGTTATCAGAGGAAAGGGGCGCTTGTGGTTGGACTTGGTACTGCGTCTCCATCACCCAACTCGTATGGATCTGCGCTGCCAATAAACCTTAATTTCTCGAAATATCATGCCTTTTCTTGTGGTCCAAGTCCTGCCCTATATGCCTTTGCATGTTGGACGCGTTTTGATGAGCTTTTCTGTTGTTTAGACACGGTTATAAGTGCATAATACTCCATTGTGCTTCATTCAGTTCTTTACGCCGAGTGCCTCCAACATGGCCATGCAGCTGGGTTACCGCCCAGAATGTGACGTCCGTGCAAACCCCTAATAGTGGAAGCTAATTGTTGCAACAGACGCAACGCGAACGGAGCGCTCCAGTAAAGCGCCTGGTATAGCTTCCCTGTAATGATTTTGGAGGCCAGCCAAGCTGGTTGTGGGATATCTGATGGTGCTGCTCAGGGGGCAAGGACATCTTCAGATGAGTCATGCTGTGTCATGCAAACCCCATGAACTGCAGCTCCCCTGAAGTGGTTGTGTTTGAACACAGCATGGAATCTGCTGTTGGTTTATCTCCCTTGTGTATCTGATTGCAGTAGCTTTTGAGTCTAAGTGAAGAGATGGGAACAGGGTCTTAAAAGGCATCTGGTACCATACTGTACCGTCCACCAACAAGAGGAATCTCTCCCTGCCATAAATCAATATAAGAGAACAGCCATTATTCATGTTCATTTCTACTAGTCCAGAGCTTGACCAGGTCAGCACCTGGTCAGTGAGACAGGCAGCGCTAATCTGCAAGCAGATGATGGCTTGTGTTATTAATATGGCAACAATGGTGTCGCACTGCAGAGATGGAACAGCTAGAGAGGATTAAGGCTGGTGTGTTCAGCTGGACCTAAACACCCTAACTAAATAAAATTGAAATGTTCTAACTTCTGGCTCTTTGGGTTTATGCGATTTATTTGGTGGTGAAAGCCTGCTGGTCCAAGGAGAGGGTGGTACAGAGCTCAAATTACCTCACCTTTAGAGGTGAAGCCATCTTTGAAATGACTGAGTGTGAACCTAGTCTACTGTTGTTAATTGTATAATGTTTGCTTTTCTTTGCTGTTGTTTGCTTATCAGCTATGCGCTCCCACTGTTATTGGTCTGATCTCGTGGAGTGCAGGGTAGAGGTAGTGAACCAGCTGTTTGAAAGCTCGCAAAAATAATCTAGAATATTCTTTGACTGCAAATGATACTTCTAACGCTGGAATATCCGAAGTTATACTGACATCTCAGGTATGTGCATGTTATCATTGCTACTCTTGGCCGGCCACCATGAAGGATAGTCTTACGGAACATCAAGTTCTTTAACAGGCCTAAGGTGCTAATGTGAGATGATGCTTGCCAAATATCTGTCCTACTCTGCTAAACGATGACTGGTAGCGCTGCATCAGACAGACTATGAGCTAAACGAAAAGATTTAGTCAGATGTCATCGCTAGACAACATGCTACTGTTACTGTGCACATTTTTTGAGACGTTAATTCCCCTCCAGAGGCTTGGAATCTATACTTTTTAAGTTTGGACTCCCAGTTGAGCATTATCCCCAAAGCTCCACCATGCCCTGTCATAAAACCCTGATTCACACAAAACTTTTCACTTTGCTCCTTAGTATTTGTCATTTTCTCTGAGGGCCAACTTGACAGCAGCAGTTCCACTACTTCGGTAGCCCTTTGTGCATTTCAGCTCACACACTTTTATAGCCGAGGAGATAATGGGTGACACTAGAAAAGGCTGAAGTCAGCAGGGAGGATGGATTCTGTTTTTTACCCCCTGCCTGTCATCTGCTCATTGTAATGTGTCATGATAGGCCAGTGATCCCTTCACTTATTCCGGGAAAAGATGTCTCGGGGACCATACCTGGAAGCTGCACTCAGGCGTACCCATTTTCCTGTCATCTTAGGTTTTCCAGTTAACTTGACCTAGCCCACCATTTTAGGTGATAGAAGTGAGTGTCATTTAGTCATTACAGTACACAGGGATTTGGACATTACAGTTGTCAGTGTGTCACTGTGGAATTTTGAGGAACCTGATACATTTTTAAGCTAATAGTCATAAAGTAGTTGTTAAAGAAGCCCAGTAGGCTGCAGATCTATTATGCAACTCAGTCAACATGTATCCATGGCTGTGGTCATAAGGACACAGCCATATGGGCTTAAGAATGAACACCCCTGTTACAGCCTGTAATAATGCATTATGTTCCACATTATAAATAAAAATGATTTGTAGGACTGTTTAAATATAGGCCTATGTGTTATTGTCATTGATTGATCTTGTCGTAACAGATATTCTCGGATAGTCTCGGGCCAGAAATTAAGTCCAAATATCTTGCCTACAATGTAACAAAAATACACCATTATAAGTGCTGAAGTCAAAAACTTATCCCAAAAAGAAGGCGCAAAAGTCCGGCAGAGTTCTGTGCAAAAATTCCTTTAATGACTACATAGCGCAAAGCCTGAGTGGATCGCACGATCGCACACCCAAACAATTGTTGAACACCAACATTTATACCCCTCCTTAGATGCTGACACAACATTTGGCAACTTCGAACCCACAGGTGGCGTTATGAAAGGTTCGTTGTTCGGTCTTATCTTCGCAAGTCAGCACTATTGCTGCCAAGGGTACGAACTTTTCACCATATAGCACAAGTTCACAGGTACTAGCTGTTTTTGAGTAGAGCCCACCTCCGAAGACGTCTTTATCTCTGCATCTGCAAGGCCAAGCATGCTTTTTTCAAACAGGCTTCACCCATCCACAGTGAGACACAAAGCGACAAAGAGAGACATAGGGATACAGAGCACACATAGGGGAATTCTGGTAGAATAGCTTCAGTATGTTAATAGTATTAGTTAAACTTGTTATTTAAAATGTTATAAAAGTATGTTAGCTAGGAATAAGTTCAGTGTATTACTTGATTATGATTGAGGTTATATGAATACATGCATTACAGTTTCAAACTCGTTCTCTCATCATGATGTCTACAAACCATAGTGATAATTTTATACAACAATCTAAAGTCCTCGATATAAAGTGTGAAGCACATTGAAGGACCATTGTGTTTGATAATCTGCTAATAATTTATAAATAAATTTGAATTTAAACTGTGGAGAAGGAGGAGGAATGGTGTCAATAAAAAGGACTTGGTTCGACATGTTTCTGAGAGCCGGGTGAAGTTTTTTGGTCTTTCCTTTGACCTTTCCTCTGCCTCCACTGCGGTGTTGAATCCTACACATCAGAGATGAGTTGTTGAGTTTGTTGGCGAATTCCTCACTCTGGGGTATCTTGTCTTCGGGGTTAGCTGGCACTTTTCTTGTTCAGCTGGACCTCTTTAAATAAAATTGAAATGTTCTAACTTCTGGCTCTTTGGGTTTATGCGATTTATTTGGTGGTGAAAGCCTGCTGGTCCAAGGAGAGGGTGGTACAGAGCTCAAATTACCTCACCTTTAGAGGTGAAGCCATCTTTGATATGAATGAGAACCTAGTCTACTGTTGTTAATTGGATAATGTTTGCTTTTCTTTGCTGTTGTTTGCTTATCAGCTATGCGCTCCCACTGTTATTGGTCTGATCTCGTCGGGGAAAGGGCTCTTTCGATTTTCACATTTTTTTTCAACATGAACTGGTTCATAACTTTATGTTTAGCTAAGATGCTGTGATGCCAGCTATCTTTTTATCTAGTCTTTCTGTGTGTTTGTGTGTGTCTGTGTGTGGGTGAGTGTGTCTGCGTGCGAAGATTGAAAAATTCAGCCAGTGTTGCCTCATGTCGTGTGATATCAGCTGAGCATGCTAGTTGCTTCTGTTTGTGTGGGTGTGCACATGTGGGAAGAAAACATTCAGAAAACACTGCTTTCCACATGTGTCTAATACTGCAAATTACACACCATGTGTGTGGGTGTCCATGCATTTCAGCATTTTGTTGTCATGAACTGCGTTTTTGTTTGAAATGTGGATATTAGTGTGCATATTTCACATTTAGTCATGTGAACGTAGTATGTGTGCTTGTGAGCAAGTAATACTGTAATGAGTGTATGAATACTGGTAAGTGTTTTTGTAAATGTTTGCTCTCTCTCTCTCTCTCTCTCCCTCTCTCCCTCTCTCTCTCTCTCGGGCTGTTGCAGTCATGCGGGTCTCTGAGCAGCTCTGAGGGTTTTGAGGCAGAGTGGGAAAAATGGAGTCTTCTTCTGAGTTCCAGGGGGAACCTGAGAAAGCTCTGGTGAGTACACGGCAAACTGTCATCAGTATCTGTACACTCTCTCTCTCACACACACACACACACACACACACACACACACACACACACACACACACACACAAGCCATCAGACAAAAAGAAAATGGCACACAGACACATTTTCACACACCCTCGCTGTCACCCTCACTGGCTTGCCAGGCATTCCCTGAGCTCCCATTGCCATTTGGTGGCTGACATTTGCACCAACCCTGACCCTCCCTTCCTCGTCCCTCCCGGGTCACGACTCAGTGCCTCCCCTTCACCCCCCCAACCCCCCAACCCCCCCCGTCATGTCCTCCTTTGCTAACGCTAAAGACAGTGGAACGTAATGAGGTCATTAGGCATTAGCCGCCTGCCTGCCACGGAAACATGTAGAAGTGCTCGCGCTAGCCTAATGATAACCAGCCAAGGGAACCAAAGAGACAGCAACGCGTAGCTATTCTTACTGTGGAGTGCCATTACTTGCTATGCTAAAGATATTACAGCCCTTTAAAGTCACTTAAGGTATCCTAATGAGACAATGAAATGTCATTGGTGGCAGGCAGTCTGAGAACAGGAGAGAGATGAGGAAGCTGTGGGTCTGTGCCAGTAAATGTTAAACTATTTGAGTTAATCATTAAAAGGGTGTCCCATTGCAATTCTGAGGTACCCTGATCAGTCAAAGTTTTCTTTCAAGAGTCTGAAGGCAATGACTAGGCAAATATGTTGTCCTTTCTCTCTTTCTGTCTGTCTTGTCTCCATGGGGTTTGTGGTCCTCTGTGACCTTTTACTGGATGGCTTCATTTGACACAAACACGGTGGGGGCCTCAGGTGTTTCCCAGATTGCCCCAGATGCCATCCCTTTGTGCATCACACTAGGGTGTGGGATCTCACACACACACACACACACACACACACACACACACACACACACACACACACACACACACACACACACACACACACACACAGACTCACGCACACAGACTCACGCACACAGACACACACAGACTCACACACAGACTCACACACACAGACTCACACACAATGGCAAAATAGTCATAAACGAACACACACATATACACACTCACAGTTTCTAGTTATCAACCGTTCTCTCACCACACATGCACAAACAAGGACTCTTTCTACATCCTAAGTGTAGCTCACTAGCACACATCAGAGCTGGTGCTGTGCCTCGGGAGCTGCAGTAATACGACACTGGCACAGAGTTTACCTTCAAAGGGCATGGTCACAACGGACATCTGATTTCTATGCAGTTGAGGTACACATTCTCAGGCTTCGTATTACCTTGGTAAATCCTTGAAAAACGCCGCATAAATACACAGTGGAGATATACAGTTGGTGTAGACATTGAGAAAAATCCTTTGTGTGATGTGCAACAGACATATTGACAGCTTTGACAGCTGTATCATTGCTTCCATGTTCTGTGTCGGGTGTGTTTGTGTCATGGTGACTGAGTTAGCAGCCGACAGACTCTCCCAGTGTCAGGCCTCTTGCAGCAGAGAGCTGGGTGCTTGGCTGCAGCTATCGGCAGCATTGGTATTCTAGACATCTTTGACATAATGCTACCCAGCTCATAGGGCACATGGCTAATTAGAAGGATGACTTCTGATGACTGAGACGACAACGGTGATAGCCTGTCTCTGTTTCTGCCTTTCTCTTTTTTCTCTTCTTTCAACCCCCCCATCTTTCGTTCTCTCTCTTTCTTTCTCTCTCTCTCTCTCTCTCTCTCCCTCCTCCCTCCTCTCCCTCTCCCTCTGCCTCTCCCCAACTTGACACCTTCACACAGTTACAGATTCAATAGATTATTGTGTTGGAAGTAATTTCTCAACAATGAGCTCTTCAGACTCAGGGGAAGACAATTCTTTATCTGACTCAGTTGGCTGGTATTTCACTCCATTTCATCTGACTGAGATGGCCTGTATGTTGGACTTGTGTTTGGCTTGTTTTGCCTCGGCCTGGCACCCCCTGACCTGCCAGCAATCAGTTCCCCATCATCACTTAGCTCTTTGCTTCTAAACATTTAGTGTAGATGGTGCAAAACTGTACTGTTAAAGTCCCCTCAGTCTTTAAAAGATGCTCCTGTTGGACTTTTCCATTGGCAGAGTGCAGCGGTAGTTTACTGTAAGTCGGCTGCTGTAGGGTATGAAGGACTAATAGACAATCAAATCAAGTTGAGAAGTCTTGGACAGTCTGCTTTATGCTTAGCAGTTTCAAGTATGGTGAATGCTGCATTTTTTATGAGCTCTTATCACCCTTCATCTTGACTCCTTCTTCTCCATTACTGATGACATACCCCCTCCACCAGGGCTGGATCTTTCATTGTTTACAGCACAATAAGGCTTTAATTGATTGCCTGAGATGCAGCAAATTGCGCTCTGAATAGGAATCGACAAAATGGTGTTACTTCCCTGCTCAGGGTTATTTCCATCAATCATGAGGAATTGAATTCACGCTTTCTCCTCTCTTAGTCATCAGAAAAGTGTGAGACCTACTGGTCATCTTTATCGAAAAGGCAATAATCTTTTTTTCTCCCTCTCAAGCATCTATGTCCACCCAAAAAACCTTTATTTATGTATTTATTTGTTCATTTATTTATTTATTTATTTTCTGTGTAATTTAATTTCCCATTGCCCCTGAATATCTTTTTTCCCCTCTAAGCTGAACGTTATCAGATGATTTTAATGCGGTCTACCCTTTCAGGCTTTGGCGTTACTCGGCAGGATGCAGCCAAGCATGGCAATGATCCCGCTGGTGAGGCGCTAACGGGCTAATGCTAGCTTCTGCCGCCCTCCAACCATAGCAAGCGACCTCGTTACCCCACAGGTCGATATTGAGTGGCAAGTAGATGCCATCAAAGGCGATGGAAGCCGTTAGAGCTTGTGTGTGTGTGTGTGTGTGTAGAGGTAGAGGGGGTGGCAGCTAAAGATTAGGTGTTGAGTCAATGAGTCATGACCTGGCATCCCCAGACTGTATCCACCGTAGGGAGGTTTAGAACTGTAACGGAGCTGCATATTTATCCTCTACAAGAAACCTTCGTTTCAGACCTGTCACCTAAGAATAAGGCTCTGTGAGATGTATGATGACATTTTTTTACCTTGCTTATAGAATTGTTGAACTTGGTGAGTTCATGGATTATAGTTCCTTCTTTCTCTCTGTTGTATACAATACATTCAATTGTGTGAGAGGATATACACTTTGTTTGTGGGGAAGTGTAATATCCTTATGATTGCAGCTGGGTATTTATATTCTGGATATGATGCAAGATTTGTTGTTTGTACTGGTCTGTGAAACTCTGCTGGTCTTGTCGCTCTGAGTATTGTGTAGCAGGAAGCTGTTTTCCTGTTGATAAGAAGCAAGCCTGAAGGCCTAACATAAGCTAAACAGCAGTGACAAGTGCGGATGAAAATGCAGACGGGATCCTGCAACACCACCACCACCACATGTAGTCGCCTGTTCTTAAACAGGATGTAGACAGGCTGTAAGGTCAACCTCACGGCCTCATCACCGTCCATTGACTGTTCAAGGAGATGAATGATGGTGCTGCTTTGCAATGCCAGCTCTTTAACCGTGCACTGCACTAGACAACATGGCTGCCACCTAAATGTGCCGAGTCATGTGGCTTGACATGGCGATGGCTGCAGCAACAGTGACAAGTCCCAGCCTGAAGGAACCAACGAATCAGTAAACCCTGTACATCAGCATGTTATGGCCCCTAGTGTATAGCAACGCATCTTCATTATTCATTGGAGCTGTGCTGGTGTTTTAAGCCAATCGTCAGAGTGCGGATCGGTGAGGCGGAGCGGGTGGAGGCGGTGGGAGGGTGGGGGTTGGGGGTGGAGGTCAATCATTTATCCTGTCCCGCTGCCCCTATCGACTCGGGAGATAGATGTGCAATTGGAGCAGTGTTGACCTGCTAGGAGTGTGTGTGTGTGTGTGTGTGTGTGTGTGTGTGTGGGGTGGGGTAGTACATGCCATTGCTCTGACACTCATCACACCCTCGATCGTGCTCGTGCTCACCCTGCCACTGAGTGCCCTCTCAGCGAGAGGGCTTTTTTGGAGGGGCGTATCGGGGAGAGAGAGTGAGAGCCTACCGGAGGATGACCGCAATGCTGATGAAGTGTGGGGTAAGCCAGGTCTTACCCAGAGAGACATATGTGCACATGCCCTGCACAAAGGCAAAGGCATCACTCCGCACCCACTTTGGGGCTAAAATCATTATTAATGAAAATGAATAATGAAGCAGAGAGCTGCTTAAATTAATTAAACATATTCCTTTATCATTAAGGATAATTGCCCATTTGGACTTTTTAATGGCATGACCTGTTGTGTAGGGAAGGCATGTTTTTTTTTCCTCCCCACTTTTATGTGCCTAGAAAATAGATGTTCTGGTCTTCACTGGATGAGTTACAGGAGCTTGTACAGCACAGTAGACAGAGTGAGTAGAAGCTTGTCCTGCACAGTAGACAGAGTGAGTAGAAGCTTGTCCTGCACAGTAGACAGAGTGAGTAGAAGCTTGTCCTGCACAGTAGGCCGTGTGAGTAGAAGCTTGTTCCTGCACAGTAGACAGAATGAGTAGAAGCTCATCCTGCACTGTAGACAGAATGAGTAGAAGCTCATCCTGCACAGTAGACTGAGTGAGTAGAAGCTCATCCTGCACAGTGGACAGCATACAATGAGCCTCTTTGGTCCAGCTTAACACCTCCCACCAAACACTTAAAAAGCATTCTCCAGATTCTCACCACCATACCCATTGTACACTAGAACCCATGGTAGCGCTTGCGGATGAATAGCGATGGTAATTTAGCCTGAGAAAAGAGAAAGCGTGCACAAAAAAAAACAAAAAACGGCCGGACCCTGTTTTATTGTCTGTCAGCCTGGGGAGGCTACTTGCGTCATGAGTCGTCTTGGATATTCTTCGGGGGCCTCAGAATGCGGCAGCTGGCATTCTGGTGCAAATGAGCTCCGCCAGCTAGCGCGGCAGGGCTGGTTCGGGGGTGCCAGGCGGGCACTCCTGGCCGGGCGCTTGGTGGCATGGGGACTGGAGGAGCTCTTAGGTCTGAGCTGGAACACTTTATCCCCTCCTACAGCTCGCACTCTGTCTTTCTCGCGCTCTCAGAGCTCAGTGAGAGTGTGGGAAAGGCTGGCGTTTTGTGCCTATGCAAATTGGCTTTGCCTTTTGTGTGTGTGTGTGTGTGTGTGTGTGTGTGTGTGTGTGCTCGTAGCCATCTATTTAGTTACAGGATGGCCCTGTATATGTGAGCATATATTCTTCGGCTTTAGGATCTGTGTGTGTGATACTTTTGTGTGTTCCTGCAAAAAGAAGAGAAAATGTACTTTCTGTTTCCACTCGGTGCTGTCTCCCTCAATTTTGAGTTCAGGGAGATTTAAAGTGAGGAAGATATAAGATGGGGAAGAAAAGGCAACAAGAAAGAGATGCCAGTGTTTTGATCCTGGCTAACCTTCTTAGTATTTTCTAACGACCAGACCGGTCTGGATCAGTATCGCTATGGGAAACCAAATTGCCTAAATTAACAGGAGCGATGGACAGTTTGGGTCTTATATTCGCCAGAGTTTCAACAGTAACCATGGTGATAGTGACATCATTGAGAACCTGCTTCAGACTTTATCTGACTCCCTAACCCAGTTGAATTCAGATTTATGCAGGTGTAGTTTTTGAGCTGGTTGTATGCACACCATGACTAATGGGACAGTGTGTGACCTCTTCAGTTGGCACTGTTTTCTTTCATGACGCTGGTACAGCCATTTCACTATCATGCCATTGCAGGTGATACAGTACACGGGCACAGTACATCATGCTGTCCACATGCATTCATATGTTCTCATGATTTTCATGTAGTGATGCAACACGTTGTTGTGTCTTTTTATTGTCATAGCAACTCTCTTTATGTTTGATACAGAGACTTCCATATACTGGGAAACTGTTATGGCAAACAATATCACATACAATTTGTATGCAGTAGGACATCTGTCATTAAGTGAAGGTGGCCACTTAGGCTACAAATGATGATTTGTTCTTGTTAGGTGTGGGTTTGGTTGTGACCTTTTGACGATGTGTTGTAGACCAGTCAGGAAAGGAAATGAGCATGTGACCTAACCATCTGCTCTTCAGCCTCTATTGGGAGGAAAATACCTAGCTTTACCTTGTCTTGAAGCTGTGTGTGTGTGTGTGTGTGTGTGTGTGTGTGTGTGTGTGTGTGTGTGTGTGTGTGTGTGTGTGTGCATGTGCGTGTGCGTGTGTATGTGTGTGTGTGTGTGTGTGTGTTTGTGTGTGTGTGTGTGTGTGTGTGTGTGTGTGTGTGTGTGTGTGTATGTGTGTGTGTGTGTCTGTGTGTGTAGGTTAGATAGCGAAGCAGACTGGTGGAGGAAGAAATGACCCCCTTGAAGAAGAGTAAACACTGTTGTTTAATAGCAAAGCCATTAGTCAGGATCACATTTCTCACACAAACTGAATTTTCCACGGCTCTCTCTCTCACACACACACACACACACACACACACACTCACACACACTCACTCATACATGACACACACACACACACACAGCATATTTCACAGGACATGCCCTTGCTTTCATCACCCCATGGTTATTACCCAATACGCCTATCAGCTCGATTGAGAAATCAAGTTGGCTGCAGGCAGACACACGACTCCAAGATCCTCCCATCGCCCCACTTCCCCCTTCTTCTTCCTAATGGGCACACGCAGCTCAACCAAGTTAGCCAGCGGTCTTCTGCCTCCCAGACCTTCACTCAGGAGCTGACAAAGTTCCTGTCCCGGAACCTCACAGTTCCCTACTTGGGGTGCGTTTCCCAAAGCCATAGTTGCTAACCTGTTAGCAACTTAGTTGGTTAGCAATGGGAAATTGCTAACTTAGTTACTTAGTTTTAACTTAGTTTTGGGAAACATCCATGATGAAGGAAAACACTTAGAAGCCTCTCTCTCCAAAAAAAAAAAAAAAAAAAAAAGAGAGTAGAGAGGAGTCGCGTGTCGGCCGCTCCACAGCAAAATGACCAGTCGGCCATTTGCAAGGCAAATGGAGAGTTCCCAGGGGCTTTGGAGCCGTTTCTCGGGAGTTTGTGGGACGATCAGGGCTGTGCTGCTGCATGGCTCCAGTGTGTGTCAGACTCTGTTTGCTCAGGGTTGGGCATGTGGTTCAGTAAGCATCTACCAAAGTAGTTCATACCAAAGGGGCGAGAGACACAGAGGGAGAGAATTAGAGAGAGAGAGAGAGAGCGAGTGAGAGAGAAAGCGCACACGATGCAAAGAGGGAAAGATTGGGCACTTACTCGGACGTGGGAGTGTTTCTTAGTAGATGGAGGAAGAGAGAGAGAGAGAGAAGACAGAAGAGAGACGAAAAGAGGAAGAGAGAGGTGCAATGTAATGACGAGCGAGGTGTTTCTGGAAACGTGTAAGAACTTTTGGTAGTGCCTTCAGTGGCCGTGTTCACGCCGTGTTTGTTTTTCCATGATGGCAGGGGGAAATGATGCCATGTGTTCGGCCCACTGGTGCAGAAGAAGTGGAATTAAACACACACACATGTACACACACACACACACAGGGAGAGGGAGCGATAGAGAGATTGCATTGGGGAGAGATACACAGCGTGCTGACGAAAATGGAATGTAAACAAGAGAAAAGACGAGGGAGGACCAGAGTGGCCAGAGGAGAGAAGAGAGGAGGGGCTGTGCTGGACAGAGGGAGAGAGAGGGAGAGTACAAAAAGAGGGAGGGAGAGAGAGAGAATAACAGGGCACTCGTGCTCTCTAGCACACACAGTCACTTCCCCCCTCCCCTCCTCTCTTGCTGTCTCTCCTCCTGCCCCCCCCTCTCTCTGTGTCGCTCTGTGTCGCTCTGTGTGTGAGCTCAGTTGCTCTGAGTGCTCAGCTCAGCTCAGCTCAGCCACAGGAACAGCAGCAGCAGCATCAGCCACATCGGCAGACACAGCAGCAGCAGCAGCAGTGGTGGCAGGCACAGGCAGCCCGAGTGAGGTAGCACTTTACTTAGTCCTTCCTTCCTCATTCTCTCTCTCTCTCTCTTCTCGTCCGCTCTTTGCTCTTTCTCTCCTTACTATCGGACAAAAGGCCCTGGTGGGTGTGAACACTCACCAGAGGTCCCCTTCGTGTGGCATAGTCTTGGCTTTAACGGTATGAGTCCAGCGTGCTTGCTTGTTTATCTGACGTGGGTATGGCCGTCAGGTTGCTTGGCTGGCTGGCTGGCTGACTGGCTGGCTGGCTGGCTGGCTGGCTGGCTGGCTGGCTGGCTGGCTGGCTGGCTGGCTGGCTGGTTTGTTGTTGAACTTGTGGTGTGAGCAGTTGGTGGAGTGACTGAGCTACTTCTGGCTCTGAATAGTAGAAGTGTTCTCTTTCCTCTCTATCTTTCATACATAAACATGCCTGTCGACTCTGTGTGTGTGTGTGCTGGGGGGTTGGGGGAGCAGTGTGATGTAACAGATTGCCATAGAGTAGTGGCACAGCTGAGGGCTATTCTCTGTCTGGCGTTGAGGGAGAAATGGAGATGATGTTGGGAGCCATAGGAGGGTGATTACCCTCCTCGAAAAAACCAAAACATGGATGACAACAATCAGCTCAGCACTCAGCTTTGCTGGAAGGCTGATTGTGTGTGTGTGTGTGTGTGTGTGAAGGGCATGAGAGATGAGAGAATGAGAGTCAGTGAAAGAGAAAAAGAGGGGCTACTCTACCTGTGTTTTGCCGGTAGGGGACTTGTCAAATCCAGCAGTCTGTCAGCTCCTCCTCTCTCTCTGTCTCAGGAGATCCTCTAACTGCCTCTCTGATATTCTGGAAAGATCCGGAAGAGTCGGTTGGCTATGCCTTCCCGCCTCAGGACAATAGACCATTCCTTTGGCTGTCTGAAAGAATACAAATGTTCACCATACAAACATACAACGGAATGTGGAATAGGATCTGTTGATTGTGTGATCTGTGTACATGTCAGTTAATGTGTGGCAAGATACACCATCAGTGTGTGTGTGTGTGTGTGTGTGTGTATGTGTACGTGTATGTGTATGTGTCACAGCTTTGGGACTGAAGCAGCTGCTCCCTGTGTAGTAATCAGCTTGTTTTCACCAAGTGTACAAATTGATTTTGGTTATTTGGCTGTGTGTGTGTGTGTACATCCACACTCACATGGTCAGATCACAGCCACTTTGCAATGCACCTCTGGATTGGGTGACATCACACCATGGTGTCGTATACACACACCAACACACACACTCCACCTGGGCAGCTTCTTATTGGTGCGAAACATCATCACACCATATTGGCTGCAGCGTGGCTGTATGCCTCAAATATGCCTCCTAATTCAATTTGGCTTGGGAACGGTAGACAAACATGCCACCAGTTGCCCGGCGGTTTGGAGTCGCTCGTGAACCGGACGGCGAGATGAACAGCATCTACAGTATACTGTTTACTGTGCTGGGGCAACTGTTGACCCTCTTGTTGACTCAACAGTCTCCGGTTTAATAGTCTGGCTTTATGACCACGGGTCTAAACAGCTGTGCCTTCCGCCTTTGGGGAGTAGACGTGACAGAGGTGTAATAAAGACGTATCGCCATAATGCTACAGAATGCCGTTTATGAAGCAGACACTTCTATCTTAATCAACTTGCAACAGCTCAGATTGGCCCACATTTTCTCCATCAGTGTGTTTAGCCTACTTCCTGGGTCTTAAATGAGTCCATGACCTTGTTGTTGTCAGTAGCTTGTTCCAACCACAGAGGTTTGTACGATTTTCATCTCTCCAAACAGTCAGTCTTTAGGGACCCTATAGACCCTTTCAACAAGGTAAACAAAAACAATGCTTGAACGTTCTATTTGGGCCCCAATCTACTTCCTCTGCATTAAGATAACATATGGAATGTTAAAAAGGAAGTCTTGTGGGGCCAACTATGATGCTGATAATGGAACCCTCTTGAAAGGGTCCATAGAATAGGCTATTCTTTGATTTAAAAACTGCGGCGCATGCTGCATTTACAGTGCCGTCCGAAGAGTTTCGTTTTTCTGTGCAAGCGCACAGTCGTCTTCAGAAGTGCTGTTGAAAGCACTGAGCATCAAGATTGCCACCACAGTAACCTCACGAAAGATGGTTGTGTGTGTCAGGTGACGACAGAGCGCTGGAGTGTACAGATGGCTGATTGAGCTTTGCTTCCTGTTATGTTGATTAGGAGTGGGACAAAATATCAATACGGCAATATATTGCATGACTTCTTTTTGCGGTAAGTTATTGATATGTTGCCACTAAATATCAATGTTTTTTTTTCCTAAAATAGTGAATTTTACAATTCATATTCTAAATTGACTCATTCACCAATTCATGCATTTGAATAAGTATTAACACTGAAATGTGTCTTTTAAGAAAGAAATCTGTTATTTCTTCAGAGGTAGGCTATATTGCCGGTTAATTTTAAGAGGCACTAAGCTAAACCTTTGTGCACTTTGTACACTGTTTCATATATCTTGAGAAATGCAGTGAATAAATAAATGCTTACAGCGTTTTGCCTTTTTATTCTTCACTAAATACAAATATCATGATTGTAGATCAGTCTTTTGCAATGTATTGAGTAATACTGAATCGTGATATCATTATTGTGATCAGTACAGTATCAATGACAGTATTGATTAGTGAGTTACTTTGTGATTCCCACCCCTAATGTTGATTTGCTCTGGTGGTATAAGCTTACCCACACACACACTCACTCACACACTCACACTCACACACTCACACACACACACTCACTCACACACACACACACACACACACACACACACACACACACACAGACTACTTGAAGACACACCCTTTATAGCGTATTGATAATTTAAAAGGCTAGAAGTGGATGTATACAGTGTTGGATACTTTGGTATATTTCCATGGAGACAAGATTATTTTTCAAGCCACGTTTAACAGAGATCTTTGTGTCAGTGTATAACGTGAGTGTAGTATGTGTGCATGGATGTGTGTGTGTGTGTATGTGTATGTGCGCTGCGTGGGTGTGTGTATGCTGCGTTGAATGCGTGGGTGTTTGTGTATCTGTTTGTGTTGGACTGGAAACTTGTGGTCCAGTGTTAATGTCAAACCGCGGGGCTGGTGGAAAGGCTTAATGTGTCCGTTCACATCTCTCATTGCTGTCCCCATTTGTTTTTATGGCTCCCGCATCACTCGTATAAATAGGCCTGTTCCCCTAGCAGTCACCCTGGTTTCTCCTACCTCTCTCGTCTTTATAGCTGTCATTTCCTCGCATTTTTCCTCTCTTTCTCTTTTTTTACATATCCCCCTCTTTGTCTCTGTTCTCTTCCATTAACCTCTTTTTTTTTTATCTTGCTCACTCTGTCTTCCTGATGCGTTCATTCTCTTAGTCTGTAAAGCTGGGTGAATTCCTCATTCTGATTTATCAAGTTTGCACTATGCTTTTCATTGTAACCTCTTTTTTTGGACCTTGCTGTGTGTGTGTGTGTGTGTGTGTGTGTGTGTGTGTGTGTGTGTGTGTGTGTGTGTGTGTGTGTGTGTGTGTGTGTGTGTGTGTGTGTTTGAGTATAAGTAGCAGGGAGACACATTGTATGTGTGTGTGTGTGTGTTTGTTTTTATTAGAGCGCAAGAAATGCTTGGTGTGTGTGTTTATGTTTATATTTATAAAAGAGATCAAGACTGACTGTGTGTGTGTGTGTCAGTTTTAGCTGCCATCATCTGCAGCCTGTGTGTTGAATGAACGCCAGACCCCGGTGAGGGGCTGAAACACTAGCCTCTCCTGAGATGGACATGCTATAGGGCCTCGGCTCCCACCACATCACCTCACCCCTCTCCCACCCACGCCCCCCACCCACAACCCCCCCACCTCGGCCTCAGAGCCTGGGCCACCTGAAACCACCCCACTGACCCCACCACCACCACCACCACCATCACCATCTAGTGAGACCCCACTCTGCCACCAATGGTGGAGTGACTGACTGAGGCCCCAGGACAAGCCCAGGAGAGCAACCCCCACCTTCCTGCCTCAGAGCCTGGGCCAGGCCTCCTTTGAGTTTAACCACCCCACCCCAGCTTGCCCAGCTTGTCCACACTGGCACGAGGCTAATCAGTCACCTAGGCAGGCGCTAGCTCAGGCTGCCTCCTGCAGAAGTCAAATTGGTGTTGGCACTGGAGGCGTGCTGGATGCTAACCGGCTGGATGCTGGATGCTAACGGGCTAGTGGGGCTTTTGCCAGCAGACCTCTGTGGGGTCCCCCCCCACACATACACACACACACACACACACACCTCTTATTCCAATCTTCTGTACTGTTTTCTTATTACACCTTAGCCTCTCTCTCTTACTCCTTCATTGGCACTGTTCATATCTCTCTAATCTCTCACAGATAACTGCATCATATTGTTTGGACTAAAACACACACACACACACACACACACACACGCACACACACATTGAACATACACACTCTTACTGTTACCTCCAGGAGCTTGCTGGAGCAGCTCCTATTTAATCTCTCATGGATCAGAGTGCCTGTGTCATTGCCCTGCTGCATTAGAATATCCCCGTGTGATATGTGAACACCCTGTCCCTGGTTGAGGCGCTCAATGTAATGGACTCTCTCTGAGAAAAGTGTTTTCTCCAGCACGCTGCATAATTCAGATCAGCAGTACCGGATACTGGCCACCCAGTGCGATGCATGGCCGCTTTCTCTCGCCTTTCCTTATCGCTCTGATCTTACAGCTTTGCCATTTCGTAAGTCTACACGACCCCTTGTGGTGTGTGTGTGTGTGTGTGTGTTCCCAGCTTGTGTTGTCTGCGCTGCTTCTCGAGTTGTTGTTATTTCTGCAACGCTGCCACTAAATCTCAGTTCACCAGTCAGTTCCCACGCCCTCTCCCCTTTCCTCTCTCTGTCTGTTTCTTCTGGTCTCTCTCGCTTTCCTTTTCTCATCTCTCTCTGTCTATCTCTTTCCCTTTTTCCTCTCTCTCTCTCTGTCTCTCTCTCTCTCTCTCTCCCCCCCTGTGATGTCTGGCCTCAGCTGGTCTGAGCCTTGTCCTTGCACATCACTCTTGTGCACACATCACTTCTCCTCCCAGACCCCTGTGAACCTCAGTCACCTCCCTACCCACCTCCCTCTGATGCTCCACTACTCACAGATGCCTTATTTACTATCTGATTTGAAATATCATGGTAGGATGTTAACTGCTTTTGTTTGGTGGCCCTGCGCTGTAATGACAATTGAGTTGAATCGCATCTACTAATCTTATACAGATGTAATTACATGCCACTGTTTGAGTCTAAGCTGCTTTCGCTCGGGTGAACTGTCCAGTCAGTTGTGGTCAGGAGTCTGGAATTGCTTAGGCCAGCACCTGAGTTTGCAGAGCTCAGTAAGACCCTAAAATGAGCTTGAAGTGTCCGGAATTGTGCAACGCATTGGAAACTGTTCGTTTGAGTTGAGGGTGCTCGCTGTGTTGGTTGGACCGATGGGTTGCTGCGGTGCATGCTACATCAGTAGCTCCGTCCATCATTCGTGCACTGGGGCCTCTCTTGTCACAGGCACTTTGCGCTGCCCACTGTGGCATTTGATGGGGAAGATTCTTGAGCATGTTTCTCTTTTTGCATTCTCTTTCGGTCAGCTAGTTGTCCATCCCATGGTCGGTCAGGGGGTTGTGGCTGGGCTGGAAAATGCTTGAACAAACAAAACAAGGGAGAGATAGATGGGAGAGAGAAACAGATGGAGAGAGAGATAGATGGAGAGACAGAGACAGAGAGAGACAGATGGAGAGAGAGACAGAGAGACAGAGAGATGGAGAGAGAGAGAGTGAGTGAGTGAGAGAGAGAGAAAGAGAGGCAGAGAGGTGGGGGGAGGCAGTTTTGTCATTTAGCATGAGTGTCAAATGTTATTTGTATGTATCAGCTTGTCTCTATTGTCCTTTGTTGCTGTGGTCTGGTAGCCACCACCGAGTCCTCTCCAGAAATGAGTTTGAATACAGTGGACAGGGGTAGAGTACAGTCAGGTTACACTAGAACAGTCCCACATTCATATTGATGTTGTAGGTCAAGTTCAAAAGCATTTTGTATAGCTATTGTGTTTTACAGGAGAGTGCCTGTCGCCTAGTCTTTCATGGTCATTTTTATGTACAAGCTTGACAAGATTTCGTCTTTTAGGCTATTTGGTCTTGACTATACGTATGTAAAGTGTGTGTGTGTGTGTGTCGGGTGTGTCGGTCCATAGAGTTTTTTTATGGCCCAGTGAGCACCGTGTTGAGGCTAGCATGCTGATAAACAGAGGAAGCAGAAAGTGAAGCATTCTGGGATGACGTGGATCACTCTATGGCCAAACAAGGCAGCCACGGGTAGACCAACTGAAGTAGGTGTGGGGGAGCATAGATAGGATCTGAGAACCTATCATTCCTCTCTCTCACCAACATCGCCTGATTTGGCAGAGCTAAACATCATGCAATCATACCACACCCCAGAGTTGTAGGCCAGGTACTCCCTGTGTAGAGTTAGTATGTTCTCCACACAGTGTGACTCCGCAGTTCTAATTAACCTGGCTGGCTACTCATTTGCTCTGGAGAAAGTGCCGTATTAGAACCCAGTCAGCCAGAACTCCACTACCTGAGGGATAAAAGCACTCTGAAGGCGCCAGTCATGCCCTCTGCACTCAAGGCACGCAGTAAATGAACATGTGAAATGAAGTTGGGTGGATGTGCTCTGTTGGTCACTTGTTAATGAGCAAAGTTCAGAAAATATCAAGAGAATAACAACTTGTTAACTAAACCGCCCACATCAATTATTAGGTAGTTGGAGTAATTGGAATATACTATCGATCAGTTATGTCCAATTATATCTTTCTTTTTTTCTGTATTGCGAGTGATCAGTTTAACAAGATATGAGTAAGATATGAGTAAGTTTGCTTGCTGTATGTATAGATATTAGTGGTCTGTCACATAGTTCACCGTAGTCTTAGACTTTTCCGGATGCCCTCTGGATTGTAGCTGCTAGTAGCAACAAGCCTTTCCTGTTACATCAATTAGACCTAGCTGCACTCCTCATACCATTGGACATTTTAATTGCCTGTGTTCTGCACCTACAGCTGTTGTAGACAGTAGGCCAATATCCTTTGTTTTCTTCGTCTTCATAATTTACTGTTTTCTGTTTATGATGTCTTCCTAATTTGATCAGATTAGGGAAATTCAGCACTACACTGTGTGTGTGTGTGTGTGTGTGTCTGTCTGTGTCTGTGTCTGTGTCTGTGTCTGTGTGTGTGTGTGTCTGTGTCTGTGTGTTTGTTACAGAACAGAAGTGAAAGTGGGAGTGTAAGGAAAGAAGTGACTCTCACAGAGTTGTTTTGGCCGGTAATTTGGCGGATGAAAGTGAACGCACTAAGCCTCTCTCTCTGGTCCCAAACACACACACACACACACACACACACACACACAAACCACAAAGGTAAGGAGATTACAGAAGGAGGATTTGGAGATGGACCATCCCACCACCCCACCAACCCCCACCCGCTCCTCTCCTCTCCCTCTCTCTCTCTATCCTTCCATCTCACCCTCCTCTGTCCAGTTTATGGAATAAGAAATCCACTGAAAGGCATAAAGAACAGATCAGGTTATGAAATCAAAAAAGGGGATCATGGGTGAATAGCATCCACCTCCCTCTCTCCTTATGTGCACTTTCTTTACATGCCTTCCCAGATTGTGTGTGTGTGTGTGTGTGTGTGTGTGTGTGTGTGTGTGTGTGTGTGTGTGTGTGTGTGTGAGTGTGAGTGTGTGTGTGGAGTGTGTGAGTGTGTGTGTGTGTGTGTGTGTGTGTGTTTTGCCTCTGTGTGTCCTTGTCTGAGAGAGGCGATGTAAAGGAAATGGGTCATCCGGGCGCTGCGAGTCATGGCGTGGGATTGTGTAACAGGTCATGCCATGGGGCCTCGGCATGCTAGTGCTGCTTGTGCTCCCGTGGTGGCAGAGAGAGAGACGTGGAGGCTGAGCTCACATCCAGTCTTTCAATCTGACCGTACCCCTGCTACATATTATACAGGCTGAGTGAGGGTCCATTGGCACAGTTTTGTCTTGACTTTTGAGTTCGGAGTTTATATATCAGTAAAATTGTGTGTTTGTGTGTTTCTATTTGTGTGCAAGTTGTTGTCACAACTAGGCTTGTACCATAGAGGCTACAAGTGTATTGATTCCATGTCACAAACTAGGCCTATAACGATACTATAGAGAGCAACTGACCGAAATTTTGATCAGACGTTATGATCGAATGATAGACCAGGGAGTACTACTGTAGGCTCATATTTGAAAGCTCACTTTTATCTCTCTCTCTCTCTCTCTCTCTCTCTCTCTCTCTCTCTGTCTCTCTTTATTTCCCTCTCCCTCTCTCCCTCTCTCCCTCTCTCTCTTTCCCTCTCCCTCCCCTACACCAGACGGTCTGTTCATCTGGATTGTGGCTTATGGCTTAATGGAATTAGAGTTTTTGATTGAGCTCATATTGAAAGGATTTTTTATTACAGTGTGGACAGCAGCAGTTGCTGTGTGTGCTTTTGGATAGCTCATCTTTTTATTGTTACAGTTTTCTCTGCTTGGCTCGACTGCAGAATAAGCGCTAGGCCTACACTCAAAGTTCATCACCATGAAGAAGTTTAACTTTGAACTCATTGCCTCCATGAGGCTATGTGACTGGTGGGCACTTTAAGTTAGGCATATTGCTGACTATCCCCATGTAGGCTAAAAACATACCATTGGAGTAGCATAGCCAGCAGTATCGAAAAGCCAGACATACAGGACTCACTCTAAAGTCTGACTAAAGCTTATTTAATAACTGGGCAAAATCTATTTGCTAATTTAACACTATAAGCAAGATCCAAAGTGCAAACATCGGTGGTCGGCTCAATGCTCCCATACGCCACACAAAACCTGTAGTTCACACACAAAACACTTTGCTCGTTGCCTGACCCTGCACTTTGGCCATAATTTAAATTAAGGCCTGTGATGTTTAGCCTAACTCCCTAAATCTTACAGTCCCTGGCATGTGGTTATATTCTGTGTCAGACTGTGTAGGATGTAGCCACAGACTTAATACTGTTGTTTTGATTGAAGCCTGCGTCCCTTTCAAACAGTGTGTATTTGGCCAGGCAGTCTTCTGACTAATGCAACCTAAAATGCTCCCGCCAAAGCTTAGCCTGACTGACTGCGTAGTTTTTAGTGCAGGAAGTCCTGGCAGTAGCGTCTAATTCTCCCCCTTGTGTGCGGTCACCTGCGAAGCGTGTTTGTCCTGGCCTCCTCCGCAGGCTACTGACTCTGGGCTTAGCCGGTGCCCGCAGCTACTTGGCCTGGCGGAGCCCCCATGAGCTGACGCCAGTCCAGCGTCTTTTTGTGCGCTTGCCAGCCATGTTGCTGCCACCTTGCGTGAACGAATGGCGGTTGGCACGGGGCTGCCTCAGTGGGGGGCGATGGGGAGAATACTGAGTGGGATCCCTTAGCGTCAGCGGAGCAGGAGAAGAGAAGAGAAGAAAAAGATGGGACAGAGTCTGATGGCAGAAGAGAGATATTGTGCTGCCAGTGTTTTCTTTTTTGAAAAAAAGTCTTTGGTTGCAAGGTCGAGAGGGTTTTTGAGATATCAGAGATGTTATGGAGAGCAAACTTTATCTGTCTTTTATGTGTCAGTTGGATTTGTTATATAGGCCTGTTTAAAGATGTACGTTTATATTGATTCCATTTATGGGAAGGATGTCTCATTCCAAAGTCTGTTACATAATTACAATTTCTCAACTATTGGTTTATACATTGACTTTGCAAAATTACTTCAGCTATGAGGTGAATACACAGTTAATATGGTTTTGTTTTTTTAACTGGCATAAAACACTGTCCTGCGCTTCCTAATACACAGGAAATTACTGTAACATTAGGCCAAATGACATTTTAGTCTGGTTTCTCATTCCCATTAATTGTTAGGATATTCTGTCAGAGACGCAGGCTACTTCTGTAAATGTCAGAAATCTCACAATGACATTCCAAGGTCTCTGTGTGATTACCATAATTACCCGTGAGCAATCTCTTCGTCTCTGTGTGTGTGTGTGTGTGTGTGTGTCTCTGTGTGTATGTGTGTGTCTCGCTTGCAGTCCCTCCATCTCTCTCTCTCGGCTTTTAATCTGGGCCGGCGATCTATTCATCTGAACATTATCTCAGCTGCAAATTGCGTATGTTCCCTCCTGGATGCTGAAGATGCTCCCGAATGCTCCAGCCCCTGCCTCGCTTACAGACGCTCGTCCTGAAGCCAGGGTTCCCACGCTTGGGATATCAGGCAATTTTGAGTGTAGCATGTTAGAATTTATCAAGGCATTTGTCAAAAGCAATATTTTCCTTGCAGTGTTAGTCTTTATTGGATCATTTCACACCTTTAATGTATCACATGGTTATTATCGTTAGCCAACTTTTTTTTGCACCCATTTATCCCCCATCACTTCAGGCAAGATATGTATGGGTGCATTAGTCCAACAGGGATGTGATCATAATTATAAGCAGTGCAAACTTTAAGTTCATTAACTTTGCATTCATGACAGGTCATGGTAACTCCGCTTTTTTTCTTGACAGGTCATGGTAACTCAACTTTTAGTGAAAGTGTGGGAAAAGTCAGGGAATTTGACATGTGACTTAGAATGGGAACCCTGAGAAGCTCATCTGCCATGTTTTCTCACGTGGGGTGGGGGGGTTCTCAGTCGGTCCCTGTGTGGTCCAGGAGGGTTTTGGGCCTGTGGCCGCTCCTGGGGAGGTTGGCGGAGGCTAGAGTGGCGTAGCAGAACTGAGCACTGATAACTGAAGATGGCTCACAGATCAATCAGGCAAGTGCGTCCTGCTTTGGAAGAAAGACACCGAGAGAGAGAGGCAGGGATCAAGTGGCGATACACTTTCACAAAATGAGAAGGCGCTGGAGAGCAGAAGCTGCTGGAATATTGATGGGACTCTTACTTTGTTTGTTTGTTGTTGTTTTCGTTGACTCCACTTAGAATGATTGCTGCTATTGCAGCATTAAACAGTAGGGCTTGTTCCATCACTTTGACTGATTTTGCGACTTGCCTACGTTGCATTTTTCTCTGTACAAATTCATTGTGCATTTATCCAGTAGCCTCAAGTCTTCATATTTTTTTTTTTTTTGCTGCCCGGGAGGTTTATGGGTAGGATGCAAGGCTTTCTCTCCTATAGCAAAGCATTACTAAAAAAAGCCTGGGTCTTAGATCCGAGCGAATGCAGCTCTTTGATATTGCTTTAAGCCCATTATGCTGAACTGGTGTTGCTATTTTTAGAACAGCTGCTTTCATACACAGTGTGAAGGCAAAAAATTTCAACGGGAGTGTCGCGTAGCCTAATGTGAGGCAGCAAGCCGAGCTGCCTGTCAGGTTTAATTAAATTGAAAAGCCAATCTAGTGCTGGCGTTTGTAAAGCTTTATTAATCAAACGATAACCCGCACGACCTCCCTATAATCAGCTTTCTCTCATGGGGTCTGTGTGTGCACACGGCATATAGGGAATAAAACAAGGGGGAGGGACTTAAAGGGTGAAAGGTGCAATAGCCAATGCGGCTCTCTGAGAAGTCTCATGATGGGCAGGTGTCTCAGCCTGTCAGAGCTATGCTCAAGTCAGCTTCAGTAGGGAGACATGCTTTCCTTTATGTTACTGTCTCTTTACCTCTCTCGTGATCAGGGCTTTCTCTCATAAATGCACACAGACACTCACTCACTAACACAAAATGTTTTGGGTCAGGTAGACTCCCTTTTTCTTTCATCATGTCCTTCACTGTTATGCTCTCTTTCTCTCACTCTCTTTATCTCTCTCTCTCTCTCTCTCTCTCTCTCTCTCTCTCTCTGTGTCGACCACACTCTTTTGTGCCACGTAGCAAATTCCTGTAGGTAGCTCCACCTCCACCCCCCCCCCCCCCTTCCCAGTGCACCTGTTAATCTCATTTAATCCGGCGACGGTCGGGAATAACTGGCTGGTGTGCCTGATGTTGTTGTTGATGATTTGTTGTGTCTGTCTGCCATGTTTATCCCATCCTCCTCCTGTTTTGTGTAGCGTGGCAGCATAAGACTGTCCCTCTGTGCCCACCGCGCTGTGGTGTGGCACTGCCAGGCCTTTCTTGTTTTGTTGCTGCTGTTATTTTTTGTTACCTTATTTATGTTTGTCTTTTTTTTTTATTGTTGTGCTTTATTATTATTGTTGTTGTTTGTTTGACTAATGCTTCTGTTCTTTTTTTTGTCTTCCTTTTGTCTTTTCTTTTGTCCTGTCCTCCTCTTGCTTGTTGTCTGCTGCCACCGCCACCACCACCACAATGACTTCACCAACCAACCAACCAACCAACCCACCCACCAATCAACTTCTGTGTGTGTGTGTGTGTGTGTGTGTGTGTGTGTGTGTGTGTGTGTGTGTGTGTGTGTGTGTGTGTGTGTGTGTGTGTGTGTCCACTTTGACCTTTGTGTGTGTGTGTGTGTGTGTGTCCGTTTGTCTGTGTGTGTGTGTGCACCTGTCCACCCTCCTCTAGCATCATGCAGAGATCAAAGAACCCCCTGGCTGCTCAGGTAAGGTGCCGATCTTTGTGTGTGTGTGTGTGTTTGTGTGTCTGTGTGTCTTTGTGTGTCTGTGTGTTTTTGTGTGTCTGTGTGTTTTGTGTCTTTGTGTGTTTGTGTGTCTATGTTTATGTGTGTGTACGCATACTTGTTTATGTAGAGAGAGAGAGACAGACAAGTACAGTGGGCAGTGCTTCGACTTGGCCAGCTTCACTCGCGGTCCGCGCGGGATCACACGGTATCACGCGGTATCACGCGGTATCACGCGGTATCACACGACTTTAATTTGTATTTTTCCAGTGAGACGCTGCAACAACCCAAACAACCGGTAGATGGCTCAGGTGAGCAGGGTGTCTCGTAAAAAGAAATGGAGCCTGGAAAACCGTACAGACTTCACTACAGACTTTACCAGACTGGTTTAGAAATAATTTAATAGCCAGAAATATGCCTGCCCTGCCCTAATAAAGAAATATTTGGTTAACTGCGAGTGAATCCCGTTTGCAGCCGTAGAAGAAACACAGGACAAATTAAACATTCTGGTTTTCTCCTAGTGCAACGATGATAGACAGACATCATTTGGACAAAATATAGAGCATATTAACCTCCGTTGCTCAGCCAAATGCTTTCCTGTTACGTCCTGTTATCACGGAGTTACAGGCGATAAACGATTTTTGATGGTCACAAGTTTACTTCATTAGCGGTTTATTTTTTTGATTATTAAAGAGTGTTTTTCATTTAAAGGTTTGACTTCGTGCTTATTCAGTAGAGCATGTAGTGCTCTTCCCAATCCCAGACATTCACATTGCATGTTTGTTTGTAATAGATGCAACCGCGAGATAGGCTACGCGTTTGACGGCAATGAGTTGTTAACAGACATGAACCAAGACATGTACTGTAGCCCAGCAGCAATCTAGGGACTGTTCGTTATTTATTGAAGGGGCCACCGGAGGAATTTTGAGTGCTTCAGTCAAAAGTTGCATGACCCTCCCTTGCCTGCTACTAGAAATTGTTCAATTGTTCAACATTCTTAAATCAATCTTTCCCGTGAGCACAAATAATCATATGTGATTAATAATATGACAAATAATCCCTGTGCACGGGAACCGAAACAATGCATGCCAACTTTTTCCGTGTTTCTCACGTATTTTAACTTCCCCCCCCGCTGTCTTGCCGTTTTAATCTTTACCCGTAGAATATCCCATATTTTAATACTCTCATAACAGCCCTGCCATCGGGCACTTTTTCAGAGCTATCTGTGGGCAGCCTCTTCAAACACTTGTTTGTGTGTGTGTTGATGACTTCCGTTTTGATGATGTGTGTGAGTGCAAAGACTTCCGTTTTGCGCAATATATAGTAACTGCAGCTAGTCAATTCACTTGGACCAACAGCAAATGCAGTAAGCTTACCTCTCAGCTCAAGTATGTGTGTGTGATAGTTCTTGACTGATATCTTTACAAGTCTTCTGCTTCGTTCACATGCATGATGAAGAAAGAGATGCTATTGTAAGATAGCTGGAAAAATTCTACTTTTTGTTTATTTGTAAAGTTGAATTCAAGACTACTGCACGGGATCATGGCGAACGTGTTGGCGTAGTCAAATTGTCCATATCACCAAAGCACTAAGGGGAGATGTGCCTAAACGAATAGAAAAACCCTGACTCTCTTAATTAGAACAATGAATTTGGTTTTTCGACCACATTAGGCTAATTAGTTTTGACAAATTGGTCAGAGATTGCCTGCAGACTAATATCAGTATTTAAGCAATAGCACTTGATTAAAAGATGATTGGCTGAATGACTCCAGTCGCAAGAAGCACAGGCTTACCATTTATGACTGCAGTGTATTTGGAGACAATGAGACATTATAGGCAAGGGAAACAGCGGTGTTATGCTAATAGATTAAAGATTCAGTGTTGACATTGGTCTTATTGAAAAGCAGGCTAGTAAGACATTGCTGACATTCTTATATTGTTGCGAACTTAAAAATATTTCATTATCTTATTATCGGTGAGACTGCCATGGTAAAAAATTTTTTAAAAACAGTTTTTTTTTGGGACATAATGGGGTCATGAATGCCAAAATGCTTGGAGGGACTTTGTGCCATATCCACAGCGTTTTGGGGACATGTGTGTGTGTGTGTTTGTTTGTGTGTGTGTGTTTGTTTGTGTGTCGTGTGTCGTGTGCAAGTGAGTGGCTGGGTGTGTTTGAGGATGTGAGGTGATGGCAGAGGTGGGAAGGGGAGTTTTTGTGCCTATATATATATCCTGTGACTGGACAGGTCAGGGTCACAGTGGGGAAGCCATGTGCTCTCTTGAAGCCCTAACTCACTGCTGCATGACATGCAGATACACACACACACACACACACACACACACACACACACACACACACACACACACACACACACACACACACACACACACACAGCTCAGGCCTAAGAGGAAGTGAGACAAACCGCCCACATCCTTTTGCGTTTCTCAAATGCTCAGCGCAAACAGCCATCTGAATCGGTGAACAAGCTGCACTGGTCGTACTGTATCACAAATGAACCACATTGAAGAGATTAAGGACACAGGACAGGTCTTGGTTTCAAACTTGTTTTTTATGGGGTTGTAGCCTATCAAAATGTTTCTCCCTCATGGAGAATAACTAACACAAAAATGTATTTTCTGAAATCGTTATCTGTTACATTACCTTTTCAGTTTCATAATGTTCTAGGCTGTTACAATATAAAGTATAGTATGACCTCCATGTTTTGAAACATGTTTGTTGACAGCTAACATCCTGTATTCTGTTCAGATTAATTTTGATGGTATCGTGTGATAGAAGACAAGTACACACACTTGTCATTCCTGCTAGCCACTCAGGTCATGTACTACAGTTCTGTGGTACAGGTTGGATAACCTCGTGAACATTATAACAAGCTTTCACAGCAGCACATTGTCAATTATATTGCAAAAATAGAGAAGTTGGTGAGCCAGCAAGTGTCAAATGTGCTTTTGATGGTGTTTTTTCTGCTTGTTAGTATTAGAAGAGTTTCCTGTTTTCTGTGTACATGTAGGTCTCATTAAATGTCAAGAATGAGCTCTGTTTCCCTCACTCTCTCTCATGCAGCACAAACTCACTTCCACAAACACACCACTCACTCTTACTCTCTCCAAATTTATACAAACACTCTCTCTTATATACGGTCATAGACAAGCAGGCTGGCACACACACACACACACACACACACACACACACACACACACACACACACACACACACACACACACACACACACACACACACACACACACACAGAGACTGATTCCTAAAAGGACGTATTGAGAGGGGCATGAGCTGATTGAATGAGTGTGACTGCAGTCATGAGGTCCTGTAGAGGGCTTGCTGTATGGACCCCTTTAGTAGCCAGTACCCGAGGCCATTTTCCACTGAAGTTTGGAGAAATTTAGGATGTTCAGTAGGTCTGTTAGCTATAATTGTTCAACATATTAGCCAAAGCATAAATCAGGCTCAGTGCTGGAAGTTCCGCAGTTCCTGAAATAGTTCTGCAGTTACTGAATTCCTGAAATAGTTCCTCCACTACTCCGGAAAAGCCCTATTATCCTGTAGGGGGGATTTCTTACACCACACTCTTACTCTTACCAGGGAGATTACAGGAAATCCCCGTTCAGTTAATCTAGACTGTAACGGCTAAACTGTTGTTTGTGTTTTTTGTTTCACTGACCTTTTGACCTCTGTCTGAAGCCAGAGTAAACCACTGATGGCCTAATTTGGTTAGAAATATGATCGTCTCCAGAGGAGCAATTGGCTTGAGTTTGCTCTCTGACTCACTGTCTTAAGGATTGCTATCCGTTAGTCTGTGCCAGTGTTAGCCTGATGTTGCACAGATTTGAAACAGGCTTTCTGGGATGTGATTTGTTTAGTCGGGCGAACCATCCCTGAAATGTCCTCCTCATCCCAAAGACAATCTCTTGTCACCACCACATGCCGTTTTCACGGTGTTGGGAAGGAAGGTGGTGTGAACTGTGAACTAGAACGCTGAGCTAGAGTGTGCCAGAACGCTTGTGAACACACAGCCTTGTGAACAGCGCAGCTATCACCGCCACATGTGCATCACTCTAATCAGCTTGCTCTTGTGTCTTTGGTTTGATGATGAAAATCTGACATTACATCTGGTTGTATGTGAGGTGTTAGGTTAGTGTACAGCCCGCGGGCTTTTATTTCCAGGTACCGTGTGTGCAGACTGCAGTATAAATATGGCCTATTGTTAAATCCCTGCTGGGCATTCAGACAGGAGATTGACTGCAGTACCACCCCCCTTCTTCTCTATTCCTCTCCCTTTCTCACACACACACACACACACACACACACACATAGTCACTTCAGAAGCATTTGTTCGTTTTATTTCCTGTGCGGATTCTGTCATAGCCGTCATGGTTGGATTATTTTGTGTGTGTGTGTGTGCGCGTGTGTACATTTAATACAGTGACACAGATGTACTGTAGCATATCTCCAATCTGCTGTCTGACAACACATGTTGACCAGACACACACCAAAGCATGAGGGGGTGTTGGAGAGATAATCTGATCCGGGCTGTGATGTCCACTGCAAATTGCGTTGTGAACTTTTAAGCCTTTGTTCCATTGAGACACAGCTTTAGGGAAAGCCAGTGCTCTCTGTGGCCAGGCACTGCTCTGGACATTGCCCCTCTGCGCCACCAGAGGGTGTGCTGAGTGCAGTAATCAGCCTCTACCAAGAGATTTTTCTAGAAAGCCACCCAAGCACCTCTCACTGGACATAGACTCCCTCATGTTTCAGTGGCTCCTTTTCCTTAATGATTCTGTCTCATCGTATTTGTATTTGTTGGGTGTTTTCTATACGGTAACACAGCTGACATTGGGAAAAGCATTTTTAGTGACTGTTTCTTTCTCTGTTGTCTACTGTATCTACAGCTGCCTTAATGCCTGGTGATGATGCGGCCCTTTTGACCCCGGGGAGGATGAGTCAGCGCCAAGGAAAGGAGGCGGGCCTTCACACGCCCAATCGAGACCTGCTCACAAGCCCCTCCCTCAGTCCTGGGGTCAGCTACAGCCATGGTAAGAGTTCTTTTGCTTATCTGACACACCGGTGAAAGACATCCAGGGCCAGACTGTGTGGTCCAGTCTGGGGCGATTAGATCTATGGTGGTGGACTTTTTTTTTTTGATTGTGCATTTGTTAAGTGAATGCACTAATTTGGTAAGCAAGTGCTGTTCATGAAAACATCTCTGTCCTTGTTTGCCATACACAACATGACATGCAAAGTGGGTTTCCTTTGGTGTGCAAGCATCTTGTGTTATCGTGGGGAGCATTCTGTGTCTCCTCCAGCATTGAAGATGGGAGCTCTTCAGAACTGATTAATGCAAAGCTTCACAGCATTGTGATCGTGCCCTTCAAAAGCTGAAGTGTTTTGGTTTGGTTTTCATTAAAAAAATATCTTGAGAGAGGCATTGCTTGGTCAACACATAATTTAGGAAAAAGTATCAGTGTCCATCAATGATGACAACTTCCCATATGCCAAAAATCCATACCGAGGTATACATCACCATGAGACTGCATGATGACAAGTGACATACAGCGTTACACCTCTATTCAAAGACAGGTGTTTTCTGCCCTTCATCACTGACTACTGTGTTGAACCTTTTGTGTAATTTCTGAAGAGTCCTAGTTTTATGTCTTGGACTGAATGTTAGCTGTGAGAGATGCATCTCTTGTTTTGAAATGGCAGGTCAAAGCACTTATGATTGCTGTAGTATTATTTTTAATAATAATAACCACAAAGCTTTATTTACAGTACATGTGTCATACACAGGATGTAACTCCAAGTGTTGCATCCTGTGTCATGTTTAAAGTCGCACTATACCAATGGAAGTGGTCACCTTGACCAGTATGGGGCAGTGATGTAATGTCTGTTTCACATAGCCGGACTGCCCTACACAGTCCTACTGTCTTTTTGTGCATTTTTCATTACTGACCACTAGAGGGCGCTGCTTAGCTGAGACCACAGCGGTGCTGCATTCTGAACTGCAGTTCACTGATGATGATTGGAGTCAGCCTCCATTCCGTCAGGATCTGATTGGTAGCTGAGTGTATGCAGGAAGACTTCAGCTGTTTGACGCATTCTGATTGTGTGTGTGTGTGTGTGTGTGTGTTCCCAGTGTAAAATCGTATCTAACTCTTGCAGACAGTTGAATTTTTCCTGTTCTGTTTCTGGCCAGCATAAGTGAGTGTTCTCAACATCAAACACTATGTGTCCATAAAATTTGTTCTTAGCTGAATGTCAATGGGAGAAGGTGGTGAAGAAGTGTTGAGATATGTTGGAAGTGGTCACTGTTCATTATCAATCAGCCTTGGATGGTACAGTACTAGCACCACTGAATACCATATTTCTCTTTCTTTACCTATTTAAAAAAAAAAAAAAAAAACCTTTCAAATGTTTGGCCGTCCTCTACAGTTTCTCCAGACATCCAGCGTCCAGGCTCCTGTAAGACAATATTGGCCGCTCCATTCCGAGTGCATTGACACAGAAGGTGAGCCGTGCACTGCTCTTGTCCCCTTGCCTCTCATCGAGCTTATCCACTTAGCCGGGGCGACAAAGTCCTCTCGGCCCATCACCTTGCCCCTGCTTCACCTCCATTCCTACCTTTGGGGCTCCAGACACCTACCTGACTATCCCCTTAAGCCTGACGTCAGTGTGAGACCATGCACCAGTACTGTTCCTCATGCTGGGATCAAGGCTCTCAGGCACTCTGCCTGATTTCAGGCGTGTGTCAGGCTGTATTAAGATTTGAATATGAATAATACATGTACCGACTTCAAAAATGACTGGTTACTTCAGGCAGGGATATTTTCCTTACTTTAAGCTTTGTGGGTTGATGATGAAGTGTCCTTAAACAAGTGGATAACTGAATCATATGGGCCAAAAGCATCCATAGGTCTTAACCAATGTTAAAGCCAGATTGATGTACGGCAGTGCGGATAATTAGTTGATGAATGGGTCAATTCACCTCTGAGCCTCTGAGCCTCTGAGCCACCTCTGTTGACTGGTTTCATTTGACCACATTGGGGGAGGAATGAAGAAATGCTGTTGGTTTACTTAGCTTCGTATCCACCTTAAAGGTACACTATGCAGGTTTGGGTATTTTTGGCGAGTTTAAAGCTCCCTCTAGAGTCGCAATGTATTTATATGTTAGCAAACTTATCGCGACTTATCCCCCCTGTATGCAATGCAAATGCTTTTGTTGTGGAGGTGAAGGAGTAACAACAGGCAAAAACTATCTCCAAAGAGCTATATCTACTGACGAGGTAATGTTTCAGATTCTCACGAGTTTTGGTTGGGCGCCACTCTTGGAAGTTGTCTGGCTGGTTTTCTCGGTAGGGACTTGCTACGTCTATGCTGTATAGCTATGCTAGGTGAACGATTCGCCTATTACAAGTTCGTTTACTATCAAATTGGCTTCATAAAGGGGAAAATCTTGCGTAGTGTGCCTTTAATTGATGTCAAATACAGGTGTTGATTGTCTTACAGTGGCCCTCAGAACTGTGATGCATATCCTCATGGTCGATATTCTCTGTCGTATTTTTTCGAGTTGATTCTGGCGAGGTTTTGGCTCTCTTTAGAACTGTCTATTTAGAACTGTCCCAGCACTCCCAATACTTATCTAGAGATGAAAATCCTCATATTCTGTTTGAAGCATCCTCTGTTGTTGTTAGCACTGATATTGGACCGTAGGTGTGACAGGTTGTGCAGATAATGTGTTTGTGTGTTTAAGTGTGGGTGAGTGTTATATGAGTGTTACATGAGTATTATTTTGGTTCTCAATCAGATTGTGATGTTCAAATGCAAGCACATCCCTCCCACACATCTGTGTTAAATGGGATTGTGGTGTACTATGAATGGCTGTCTTCACTCACACACACATGTATGCGCACACACACAAACATACACACACACACACACACACACACACACACACACACACACACACACACACACAAACACACACAAACACAGACATCAAAAAACCCTGCTGGATGAAAAGTGCCTCTACCTCTGAGGCCTCCGCAACTCTGAACACTGTCTCCATAGCAACCTCTGCAGCTCTGAGCTGTCCTTTATAGCTCTTGTCTGGAGTGGAGGGTGGCGATGGGAATCGATCAGTCACCACACACCCTATAGTGCTACCTTTTATGATAAATGCTCTTCCCCATTGGCCTCTGGGTGCACAGCGGATGCTTTGTACCCGAGCCCGCTCTGTTACCCACACGTACACTTGATAAAGAACGAATTGCTCGGCTAAATGACATTCGATACCGCTAACCTGCGCTTGACCTCACACCAAGAACATGGGGAGCAGAAGAGGATCAGTCTTTTAAATGGACCAGCTGCTGTTTGCAGCCTCTGCTGTTGGGCTCAGCGAGTCAGTCAGTGAGTGTACACCTGCAAAGTGTTCTCACTTAAAGCGGCCCAAGTTGCTTTTCTTTTCTTTAGTCCTGAGAGAGAGAGTGAGAGAGAAAGAGAGAGGGAAAATAAGAAAAAGAAACCTACAGTACACGGGACACGAAGGGATTTGGACTTAGCCTTTGAGGATTATGTCCCAGTCATGTAGGGTGAGAAGAGTCATGAGCAAGTATCCACCAATCCAGGCGAAGATTGCCCATTTCCTTTTTGGCCTTCGACCAATGAGATGTGCCCTTTTAGCTGATTAAGATGATGCACTGTTGTGTGTGTGTGTTTGCACACTGACACTGGAATAAGTCTGCAGGGAGCAAAGGCAGAAGCCATGGAGGATATGTCAGCCGTTTGGCAGGGGATATGCGTGCCTACCCATCACACAGAACAGTAGTCTAGGCGACGTTGCGTGCTCAGATGGGACTTAGATAGTGTGTGTGTGTCTGTCTGCCTGTGTTTGTCTGTGTATTTGTGTGTCTGTGGTAAGTCAAAGCTTTGGAAAAGAAACACCCGGCTGCTTTGGCAAATGTAGGGCCTTTACTGAAATTCTTCAAGACAGGCAAGTACTGCCGCGTAGCTGGATTCCATAGAGCACATCCCTAACAACCTGTTAGTCTCC
This sequence comes from Alosa alosa, assembly GCF_017589495.1. Taxonomy (NCBI): domain Eukaryota; kingdom Metazoa; phylum Chordata; class Actinopteri; order Clupeiformes; family Clupeidae; genus Alosa; species Alosa alosa. Next base: position 18,653,235 of record NC_063205.1, read on the forward strand.
TATTGGTAGCATCTGGATCCCCCCTCTCCCCACCTCACCTGTGTTGGTTTCCCAAGTTCTTAATTTCTTTATTTCTTCAGTGCTTCCTGTAGCAACACCATCCTGATGTCCAAGCGTCCAGTGTTAGCATGTCTATACTACCGTCTCTCTCACAGTATAAGTTCATAGGCTAGACATAGGCTAATGTTACTTACAAGGACAAAACAAGGTAAAATAAACAGGCAGGTGTGAGGTTGGGGGAGACTTGTGTCCTCTCAGGTCTCGGATCAGAAAGCCTCTTTGTCAGAGACTTAATCCCGATTCAGTGGGTCTTCAAGTGTGTTAAGAAAACCATTCTGGGAGATTCCTAATGGAAATCACCGCATAAGCTTATTTTGCTTATTGTTATTATTATTTACCTAATCCTGACTTTTGACCAGATGTGGTCCTTATAGATCCCACACACATTTTACTGTGCAGTAATCTATGTTGAAAGGGAAACTAGCGATCATGGGGTTTAGCATCAGCTGCTAAAAGCACAGCCTCTGGCGCTAAGGCTTTTGAACTTAATCCTTGCTGAGCCTTGTTGCTAGGTCGTCAGGTTGTGTACAGACAGGAAAGTGAGAAAGTCATGCCACGGGGCGTTTTGAGAGTTAACTAGGGCCTTTGTGGTGGAACTGGATATGTACACTCATCAATTAACCTGTGGCATAAACTCAACACAGGTCTAGGTTGTGCCAGATGATTCATTTTCAAAGCTTCATTTGGTTCAGTGCTTTTGATTAGCATTTATTTGCAATTTTAAAGGTACAGACTGATCTTATAGGCTATTTGTTTGCTTGTTTACAGATGCACACAGTCATTGCACAGTTGGAAAGTGGTTTGTTGTTACTCAGCTCTACCAGCACTTTTTTACTTTGTATACAGAGACACACTCTATCCACAAATTGCATCTGTAGCATTGGGCCAGCTGATCAAGTGAAACCAGTTTATAATACGAGTGGTCTTTGGACAGTTTAGCCATGGCAGATTCAGATTCCTTCAGTGTTCTAGGGGCCGCCAAGTCACACTAGCGCAGTCCCTTAGGATGCCAGATGGCTTCTGTCAGTCTTCTTTAAGTGCACACACTCATACACAGGCTACACAGTACAGGTGACCGCTGTCTTTTTGCACGCAATGGTGAGGAATGGACACAGTCTTGAGGTATGAAGTGATAAACTGTTAATGTATGTTCTGCTTATGTAGTGATGGTGCCACTGAATCCCTGAGCTATGCTGTCGGCATCAGTAAGTTACCTCGTGCTAGCGCAAGAGATTCTCGTGATGATTAAGATGTTTCCTCCACCGCTAATTCAAATCCACTGCTCAGCCCAAATCAATCAAAACCAGTTTTGGCCCGTGTCCAATAAGTATAGCGCCCATTGTTAGGGACCAGCTGTTGCATAGTTGTCGAACACAAGGGGGCTGTATTCGTGAAGGAGACTGAATTGGCAATTAAGCAAGTGCTGTTTAAGGACTGTGGGGATGTGAGTAAGTGTTATTATGCTCATTAGAGAAGCATCAAGAGTCGTCTGAAAACAAGCAGGTTTGACAAACGTCCTTACAAACGCTTTCTTTTTTTTGTCCCCTCCTCAATGCGACAAGTTGAGTTTGTCTGAAGTAGGACTTGTGTGAAACCCTTTGAGCATAAAGATGTTTGCGTTCTTACAAGCTTTTTTCTTGAGTTGAGTTCTTACAAGCTCCCCCACCACCCTCTCAATGCGGCAAAATGGAGAGCATGTGAATAGGGGATCCCAGCTGCATAAGGCAGGGACGGATAGCTCGATAAAAAGAGAGGGGGGGAGAGAGAGAGAGAGAGAGAGAGAGAGAGAGAGAGAGATTGACAGATTGACAGAGAGGGGGAGAGAGAGAGAAGAGAGAGAGAGAGAGAGAGATTGACAGAGAGGGGGAGAGATGGCGAAGAAGAGAATGAGAGGGGCAGAGAAAGAGACGGATGGAAAGTGAGAGATGGAGCGAGGTGGAGCTGATTTGTTGTTTAAAGGACCTAAGTGTGTGTGTGTGTGTGTGTGTGTGTGTGTGTGTGTGTGTGTGTGTGTGTGTGTGTGTGTGTGTGTGTGTGTGTGTGTGTGTGTGTGTGTGTGTGTGTGTGTGTGTGTGTGTGTGTGTGTGTTTGGGAGATTTTTCTTCAGACACGAACAGGCTTTTAGTGCACTGGGAGTCACAGCAGGAGACGCTTGTGTAAGACGACGACCACGACAGCAAGAGTGTGAGCAGATTAACCCAGTGTTGCCCTTCTCTGTCACAGGTCTCTGTCTCAGGTCAGGTCACTGACCTGACCTGAGCTGTACACGCACACACACATGTACAAAGCTAACAGACTCCTAGACACACAGTACCACCCACACTTACTGATAGCTGAGGTTGGCTTAAAGCGGGGGATTATCTTGGAGAACAAAGAGCAAAGTGGCTTTTCATAGTGTTGTTCCTCGAAAAATGTATTACAGGGTGCTGATGGTGCTGTATATATCAGGGGATTAGAGAGTGTGTTCCTCTCAGTGTCTCCTATGTCACGATTACAATTGTGTAACGTCACTAGACTAGCCATTTAACACTTTTGTATTACCCAGATAATGGCTTTTTGAGTGCAACATCAAATACATTTATATAGCTACTTTCAACCAGTTTTCCAATGTTGTACTACTTGTTGAATAAGTGAAACTTACTTATCCAACAAGCGATAAAAAGTGGGATCGGTCAGGATGAGAAAGCCATCTTCCTTTCTTGTTGGGGTTTGCTATTTGTTTTAGTTGTTTTATTCTCCTCTCTGAATCCTACGTCATCCTGCCGACCGGGAGCAATGTGTTCTAGCGGAGAGTCAGGAGGTTAGCCCTGGTGGCGTCATGCTGTCAGGCCAGTCATATGATGTTGACCAAACTGCCCAGGCTTGACCATTAGTCCTGTGTGCGAATCTGAGGGAGAGAGTGAGTTGAATAAAAAAGCTGAGTAAAAAAAAGTTAGTAGATTCTCTTTCATTGAGGAGTCTTAATCTATCCAAACATCTAAGATCCCAGACTAACTGATAGGTTGTGTTTTTGCTGTGATGGAAAAGAGGTATAAAGACAATGGAACATTCATCTTGACTTGGAAGAGCTGGAGGTAAAAGAACAATTTAAACTGTAGAATCTAGTGTGTGAAGAAAGATAAAACAAACTCGTTCTTGGCAGAATTCAGTAAGGTGTCCCTTGCCTAGAGCTTGAGCCTATTCCTATTTCCTTCACTTCTAGTCCTCCCAATACTGTAGATGAGGAAGATTACTCGTCAGTCAACAGTCAGTCACCTCAGAACAAGTAGACCAGAACACTTAGCTTTCCCTGTGGTTTGCGTGGGCTAGTTGGGAATTAGTATTTACGTCTGTAACTTACAAATCAAAGCAAAGGACCAGTGACTGCCTCAACAGACTGTACCTTACCAGTGGATACCCTCCATCCAACACAAGCTCAGACCCAGATAGATTGACAGATTTGGGCTGCCGTGGCCTCCTGGTTAGCTCTTCGGACTTGTAACCGGAGGGTTGCCGCTTCGAACCCCGACCAGTAGGAACGGCTGAAGTGCCCTTGAGCAAGGCATCTAACCCCTCATTGCTTCCCGAGCGCCGCTGTAGCAGGCAGCTCACTAGCCTATCAACCTGGGTATCTTCATCAGCCTGCCGTGTCTACTTTTGTTAGCATTTAGAAACAGTTTTTCTGTTTGCTTTTTTGCGTCCATGTAAAGAGTGGTGATAAAACGTCTACAATATGGCCTGCAAACAGACAGCTGATTGGCTCAGTGCACAGAGAGCAAAGAGTCACCGTTTGGAAGGCAAACACTCGTAAAACAAGATCATCCAGATCTCCAATACCAGGCTTGCCAGATCGCTCATCTTTCCATGGGACTACAGAGGCGGGGAGAGTGTGTAAACAGAAGTGATTAACACCACCGTGATGCACGCTGCTCCCCATTGTAGCAGACCAGATAAAGGTTGATTACTGGCAGACCCCCCACCCCCCTCCACCCCAATACCATTACCCATGAGATGTCCTCAGGGTCTTTACCCCCATTCAGACTGCAAGCAACTAGCGACAAGAGACTACGCAATGTTATTCAGCGATTACAGGCAAAATAACCGCTGGCAATGCAAAACATTGCACAACAAATTTCTAATGATATCCACTTTTTGAGGCGACAGTAAGCAACGGGCGACGAGCTAATCACCGTGAAACAGGGCTTGGCTGTTGCTCAGTGTAGTATAACCATGTAGTATAACTCAAGCATAACCCAGCTGGTAGGGTAAGGAGCACAGTGCCAATGAAGATGATGTGTAGTTCAAATGTAAATTGTCATCGTAGATGTGGGTGCAGTTCCATGCGACAGCTGCATCTCACCCACTTCTCCATCGGCTATAACAGCTTACACCAACTATGACGTGAGCATTCCAGTTTTTAGGTGCGTCTAAAATGACAGGTAATGGCATAACAGAGGCTTTCAACCGAAGCCCGGTACAAGCGGGTAAAATGCACTCTGTGTGCATGCCTGTCCTTTGGAATTAGTGGCACTTAAAGGAAAGGAAAATAAAAAATATCTGCAAAAAAAAGCCCATTTCTCTCTTAGGCTTCCTGAAAAAAGTGTTAGCATGATTAGAGACATTTTTGCTATCAGTGTGCAATGTATGGGAGTTATATATAAAATTCTACTGACATTATTGAGTTTGATAGCTGGATGGGGAGTAATCTGTTTGCAGTACTTATTTTTAGTTTCATTGCCCAGAGTGCTGTGTAAGCTGATCACTTTCCTGGTGACTTTAGGAGAGAATGTTCCTCCATCTCCCAGATGTGCTGCATCAGACAATGCAATTAAATTACTGTTTGGCACACTATTTTCAGTTTGCCAGGGAGGACCTAGAAGAGCATTTTGTGGTTGGTGCTTTTAGCAGTGCTATTATGGCTGTAGCTAGCTAGCTTGGTGAATAGATGGGCTTTTAGTTTAGTTCTGTAATCTACAAGCAACCCTGGTGTATTCCTTGGATAGGGAATCTGTAAGAATGGGAGTTAATGTTTAGAGAGAGACGGTAACTGGACTGTAGAATGTGTGTGCAGGTCACCTCAACCTTTGTTTTTGTACTCACTGCCAGTGTCATTAGAGACCTTGTTTGACTAGAAGGTGTGGGAAGGTGTCTCTCTCTGTGTGTGTGTGTGTGTGTGTGTGTGTGTGTGTGTGTGTGTGTGTGTGTGTGTGTGTGTGTGTTCTTAGGGTAAGGCATACTGGATTACATGGGGTTTGTGTGAAACTTGTGATGGGGTGGGTGGAGTGATAAGGAAGATAGATGCTGAGAGAAAGAGAGAAAAAGAGAGAGGGAAGGAGAGATCGAATGGGAGGAATAGGAGGGGAGAAGTGAGTGGAGGCAGTGAATGCAGTCACAGTTCAAAGCAAGAGAGCCAACCAGAGAGGGAGAGAGAGAGAGACAGAGAGAGAGAGAGAGGGAGGGATCAAGCACACATAGGGAAAGGCTACCAGAAGGCATCAAGCATGCAGAAAAAGATAGAGTGCAGATAGATCGCACAGTGGAACATTAGAGGTTCAGAAGCGACAGAGAGAGAGAGAGAGAAGGTGAGTGCTAGTAAAGGAGGACATCGTTCCCCTCTGCAATAAGCAGAAGGCTAATGCTAATCCCGGTGTGTTTGTCTGGCACACGCGTACTCCAGTGTCAAGAGGAGTTAACAGGGAGGTAGGGCTGCTGTGTGTTTTGTGTGTGTGTGTGTGTGTGTGTGTGTGTGTGTGTGTGTGTGTGTGTGTGTGTGTGTGTGTGTGTGTGTGTGAGAGAGAAAAAGAGAGAGAGAGAGTGAAGAGTAGAGAATGGGAAACCTTCAGAGAAAAAGCTGCAAGTGACTAGATTTGTGAGAACAAGTGCTCGCTCTGTGTGTGTGTGTGTGTGTGTTTTTGTGTGTGTCTTGAGAAGTGGGTTCTGCCAGCACTAGCACACTCATCTGCGTCGCTCTTGCCAGCATTGAACCAGAGAGAGAGAGAGAGAGAGTGTTTGTTTGTGTGTGTATGTGTGTGTGTGCCTAGTCAACTACCCTCCTTGAGCTTCTCGCTGCCTCCTGCCCCCCCATCCCACTCCTCCACCTCTACCTCCACCTCGTCCAGGGCGCGGATTCCGCGCTGACCGTCACCCGGCTCCACGGCTGCCACACAGTCACCGTCCCCGTCCCTCCTCCGGGGTGCGCGCGGTGCCCGGCTCTCTCTGCCCGGGGCCACCATGATGAGGGAGGAGGGCATCCTGAGCCGCCGGCGCTTCTCCGCCTGCGTGTCCACGCCGCCGCGGCCGCAGCACCCCGACGGACGCAAGCTCATCCGCAACGCCTCCTTCGGGGGCTACAACGAGCTCTCGCCCATCAGCCTGCCAGGTGCGTCTTTGACCCAACTGACCCCCCACTCTCTGTCTCTCCTCAGCCAGACATGGAGGCACCGTAAGGGGGGGGGGGGCACCCATAGCGGACAAACCCCCTGACCACTCCGGACCTCTGGGTCAGCTATGCCGTAGCAACGCCTGAGAGATCGCTTGGTCTGTCGTCTAGTTATTAAGTGGGTTGTCTGTTGTAGAAACGCTCTTGCCTCATGTTCTGCAGCCTCTAGTCTAGAGCACCTCTGTGATTTTGAATGGGAGATGATGCGTTTAGTGGATGAGATTGTGAGGATTGATGGGAGCATCGCCAATTCTGAATGAAATGTTCTTTTATTGTATTTTGCTACCATAGTGAAATGTGAGTCCAGAGATCCATTCACCTTTCAGATGGATTTTGCTGTGTTGAGAAAGGAATGGTTGTGCTGTATCATTGTACACTGTGATGAAGTGTGTGTGTGTGTGTGTGTGTGTGTGTGTGTGTGTGTGTGTGTGTATAGTGTTTGTTTGTGTGTGTGTGTGTGTGTGTGTGTACAGTGTTTGTTTGTGTGTGTGCGTAGTGTGTGTTTGTGCATCTGTCCGTGTCTAAACTGTAAGGTGAAACTAGGGTATTGTTCGCTCTCCTCTGCTCTCCTTTCATCTGTATTCTGGCATTCTGTCTCAGTATCATCAATCTGCCAAAAACAACATACTGGCCAGACCAGAACACACACACACACACACACACACACACATACACACACACACAAATCTTGTGCTATACTTTGACACCACTTTATGCTGGACACCTCTTTATGATTCCCTTGCTTTCTACTTTGTCTCTTTTTTTATCATGTATAGCCTCCATTTCTTTTCACCCACCACAGCCAATACATTTGACTGTGTGTGAATGCATGTGTTCCTAGGTACCATCTGAAATGTGTGTGGACCACAGTTGAATGGGCACCATCTCATCTCTAAGGTCACACCTGTGGCATTCAGTCATGTTGTTCTGTGTGATATAAGTGGCTTGATCTCCACATTGTAGGGGCAGAGCTTTTGCTGGTGGTGGCAGACGCCATGGCGGAGGTGAGCACCTCAAGAATTACCTCCGAGCTGATTCGTGGTGTGCAATATTAATTGTGATGGCGCTAAATTTAGCTCAAGGTTCCTCGTGTGTGTATGTGTGTTAGTGTGTGTGAATGTGTGTGTGTGACACCATTTGTGTCGCAGTGATGAGCAGTGATCCACATTCCCCTTTCTTGGTGTCTGTTTGTGTTTCCTTCGAAATGTTGTTGTTTCTTTTTGTTTTTGTTTTAATTCCAACACTTGTCTACTGTTGCGCTCTCTCTCTCTCTCTCTCTCTCTCTCTCTCTCTCTCTCTCTCTCTCTCTCCCTCTCCCCCAACCTGTCTCTGTCCCTCCGTCTCTCTGTGCTTATTCAGTTTTCCGCACTTCACTCAGGTGATTGCTTGTGCTGTTGCTTTGTTTAAATGCCAGCCTAAAGGGCATCGGCTGTGCACCAGACCCTGACCCTGTGGCATCCCTGGCAGGATTAGCAGGGTCAGGGTCTGGCAGAACCTGTGGTACGGGGTCGTAGAGGGGGGGATTAACCTGGGCGCCAGCGGCCAGCGCTATCTATAGGCAGTGTGCAGAGACGCAAGAATGCTTTATCACCTCTGCCATGCTCATTAGTAATGATATCCACCCCTCTGTGTTGGCACAAAGGCATTGACATTCACACACACACTCTCTCTCGCTCTCTCCCTCTCTCTTCACACACACACACACACACACACACACACACACACACACACACACACACACACACACACACACACACTGCAACTGTGTGAGGCTGTAATTAGGAGGGCGGGTCTGGGTTGTTTGTTTATTTATTCAGGCCTACTTATTTGTGTAAGCAACATAATGGATGCTGTATTTCCATTTAGCCATGCAACGCCAGGATGGCATGGCTCTGCCCTTGGGAACAAGAAAATGGTTTCATTACTCTCTCTCTCTGTCTCTCTCTCTCTCTCTCTCTCTCTCTCTCTCTCTCTCTCTCTCTCTGCTTCTCTTTCTCTTTTTTTCTTTTCTCTCCCTTTTCTTGGACGTCTTTGACTGGGCAGTAATTGCGGTTTGGTTCAGGGCAGGTCAGTGTCAGCAGCCATGCAATGAGAGGTTATGTGTTATCGGGTAAACAATCTCTCCCTGATTTCTCCACACCTCGTTTGTCATCTCCTTGTCTCTGTCTCTGTCTGTCTGTGTCTCTATCATTTCCCCCTTCTCTGTCTCTCCCCCATCTGTCTGTCTCTCCATTCTCGGTTAGGACTCACTCCCTTACAGGGTTCTGTTCATCTCTCTCTCTCTCTCTCTCTCTCTCTCTCTGTCTATCAGTAGCAGTGCAGGAGTACAGTCTGCTGGTCAGCCCTGCTGGACTGTGTGTAATTCCACTCCGTAATGCTACTCTGCTTTAGCCAAGGACGCTGCAGAGATATGGAGATGAGGGGAGGCGGACCTATGTTCTTTTGGTTCCTCACCCCTCCTCTCCTCTCCTCTCCTCTCCTCTCCCCTCTCTCCCTCTTCTCCTCTCCTCTCCTCTCCTCTCCTCCCCTCCTCTCCTCTCCTCACCCCTGCTCTCCTCTCCTCTCCTCACCCCTCCTCTCCTCTCTTCTCCTCACCCCTCCTCTCCTCCTCACCCCTCCTCTTTCCTCCTCTCTTCTGCTCTCTTTTCATCCTCCACTGTTCTGTTTAATGCCTCGTCATGTCTGTTTTGTTGCCGATTTTTGTATTACTTTTGCTCATTGAGATTCATGGCTTGTAGTTCTCTTCTTTTTACTTTAGTTCTCTAAACTCTTCATTATAGTGTGTGTGTGTGGTGTGTGTGTGTGTGTGTGTGTGTGTGTGTGTGTGTGTGTGTGTGTGTGTGTGTGTGTGTGTGTGTGTGTGTGTGTGTGTGTGTGTATTTGTAGAGAAAGAGACAGGAATGCACTCAGCTTGAAAGGTGCTTTTCTGGGAACAGCTTCTGGTAGCCTTGTGGTATTTTTGTGTGTGTGTGTGTGTGTGTCACAGTGTGTGTGTGTGTGTGGGTGACGCACACATGCCGTGATGCTCCCCACACCCAGTCATAAAGACTCGACAGTGTTGTTGTCAGCCCCTGACAGCTTCCTCAAGACTGCGCTTTATTTGGGGGCGGGGGGTGTCGCCCCACCCGCCTCTGCCAGCTCCCCCTGCTTACCCATGACGATGGATGTTACGTACCGGTGCTGTGCCCAAATCAACATTAGCGCCGCCTGAAAGAAGCTCATCTTCGTCTTGTCTCTTTTCAGCTCGCTGTCTCGCCCCTGCAGTCTGGGTCACTGCCTCAGATATGTGTGGAGACGACTTTGCCTTTCACGTCATTCACCATTCACTCGCTTTCTCCCCTCTTTTTTCCTCATCTGTCCATATGTCTGTCTATCAATCTACAGGTCTCTCTCTCTCTCTCTCTCTCTCTCTCTCTCTCTCTCTCTCTGTCGCTACCTGTCTGGCTACCAGCCTTTCTATCCTTCCCTTTCTCTTTCTCTCTCAGTCTATCAATGTCTATCCATCTATGTATCTGACTCTCTGTCTATTCACTCTTGTTCATCTTTGTCCATCTTGTCCAACCACCCATATTGTCATTGCGCCATGGCAGAAAGTGGAGCTGCTTCAGTTGTGTGTCATCAGTCGAGCCACATTACTGAAACTGAACTCTGGTCACAGAAAGGGAGACACATACTCCGAGAGAGAGTGAGAGAAAGATAGATAAGGAGAGAAAGAGAGCGATAGTCCTAGGAGAAAGAGCTGTGAGCCGTGAAAGCGCACCAGCCTTGTCTGACGCTCAATCGATACATCCTCATCATTATCGTCGCGCTTTGGTTTCTCTTGTAATGAAAGACGAGCTGCTTGTGCTCTTGAAATAAATAGCCCTCATTATGCCTCTAAGTTTTTCTGCGTTTCCTATTTCGTTCGCCATAATTGCAGCGTCTTGTTCACTTCACCCTTTACGAGTTGATAGTGCAGTTTAACGTGAGACAATGTTGTAAATCCCCTTTGTTTATATGCAGTGTTACTCAATGGGGAACAATAGCATTTCACATGGAGGGAGGCAATGTAGCATAGCACGCCGTGAGGTCTGACAGGATCTTCACACGTCTTCCTCTGAATCACTGAATTATTTATTTAAAAAATGTTATTAAATATTTTATTTTTTTAAATATATATATATATGTGTGCCTTGTTAAAGCAGCAGTAAGGATGTTTAATTCAAAGTTGGCTATCTTAACTGTCAAAAATGTATGCCAGATTCTTAAAAACATTTTGTAAAATGTGGACATATGTTGACATACAGACAAGGTTAGTGATATAACTGTGGTGTCCAACTAAGATTAAGATTCCTTTTATCTTTAAACAGAAGGTCCTTTGATGAGCTTCTCATTGTGTGTGTTTCTGTGACGTTTCACTGGCTTCTCGTAAAAATAGTTCTCCTCTTCTCATGGTTTTAGATATCAAGCCATCTGCCTCATCCTCTTTTAATATAACAGAGTGATAGAGCAGGTGTGTCATTTAAAAAAACAAAAGTCTTTTCACTAAAACTATGAATGGGTAAACAATGTTAAAATAAAAAGGAAAGGTCATTATCCTGACAAGAACATAACATAACATGTTCGTTCTCTCTCTCTCTCTCTCTCTCTCTCTCTCTCTCTCTCTCTCTCTCTCTCTCTCCCCCTCACAATGGATGAGATGACAGTAGATCCTCTTAGTGCAAGATGTTCAGCATCTGTGTGTGTGTGTGTGTGTGTGTGTGTGTGTGTGTGTGTGTGTGTGTGTGTGTGTGTGTGTGTGTGTGTGTGTGTGTGTGTGTGTGTACCTCGGCTAAGCCTCTCTGCAATTTAATCTCGCTGATCACCAAACTCTGCTCAGCTCTCTGTCTCTCCTGTGCTGACAGAACCTCTGGGCCAGCTACCCACCTCACCTGTCCGCCATACACCCAACACAACCCCCTTCAACCCGAGAATAGCAGCCTGTCCACAGGGGTGTCAACTGGCCGCTGGTTTCGATAGTCAGCTCAATTGGCTTTGATCGATGACTAGCGGTCTGAAATAGACGTCTCGTATGACCTGCTGCTCCTTAACATGTCAGAGTGATGTTTTTAGTCCCGAAATTCATTTTCATTTAAGGAGTAAAGCAGTGTTTAGCACTAATCATTGATGTGAAGCATACTGGTTGTGTAAATTCTGGAGTATTTGTACTAACTCATGAGATCTGAATCTTGTTTTTTTGTGTGGATAACGTAATGCTCTGTTATGTAGCCTATTGGTTGTTGGCTCCCAGCTGGCTTTATGGTCGGGAATAAATAAAAGTAGAAACTTTTGTGCTGTATTATTCAAAGCAGTCTCCTTCCTTTAGAAACTTCTCTCGGAGGACCAACTTTGAAATAAGATTTGTGCTGTTTTGGAAATTACTCATCCATTGCTATTGAAGTGTATAGCAGGCTGTATCATGTCACTGAAAAGGTCTGTGCGCTCAGTGTGCTGTGATACCTCTGTGGAATCTGATTGAAACGATGGTAGTCCATCTTCCATGACGGTAATTGGATTTTGTCACTTTTTTTTCCCCCAGAGGCGCGTGTCGTCACCTCTGCTTACAGCGAAACTTTGAAGGACAGAGAGCTTTGTTTGAAAACAAGCTTTATTGAGTGGATGAGTTGCCCTCAGTCTATCTCTAATCTGCCTTCTCTTGTGAGGTTAATGTCAATATGATTATGAATATGATGAGCCGAACGTTACATAGATGATTCACTGATAGAGCCATTTGCGTTCTCCAGATAGAACCATGAACTCCTGCTGCTCACACACAAGAGGGATCCATGTCCCTTAAACAAAGCCTGATTAGTAAGAGACCCTCATCTCACTCTTATCCTCCACTTCTTTCTCTCATTCTCTCGCTCTCGCTCCCTTTTTCGCCCTCTCCCTCCCTACTCTCATCAACCATGACTGGGAGATGGGCAGCCGTATCGCACTGACCCAGGATTAGAGAGTGTGATGAGAATAAGTAATGGTTTTCAGAGGAGGTAAAGGCCCTGGCTGATTAGGGGTCAGTGTGAGAGTGTGTGTTACGAGAGAAAGCGGGCGAGTGCGAGCCTGATGAGGGGGTCGGCGTCTCTGCTCAGGGTCTGAAGAGGGCCCCTCGGGCGGCTCGAACCCTCCCTGGCACCGTGAGCCTGTGTGTGTAGGTCCACTCGGGTTGCTGAAGAGCTCTCCTAAACAACAAAGGAAGTGCATAATGCAAGTGCTTGGTTTACCTAAGACACGACCCAGCTGTCGATGGGAGTGTACGTGATCTCAAAGCTGGACGTTTGTGTTTGCCATTTACAGTTTATCTAGTTTATTTCCATAAGCATTAACACTAAGTGCCAAGTATAAAAAGCAAATAATAGCAAAATACAAACAAAAACAACTTAGCCCAAACAATTCAGCACGTCCTGGCAGCCGCAGCACATCCGACCCACACAATCCCCAGCATGGTAATATGTTTCTCATACACTGGACATTCATGCTTGTGTTCGTGTGTGCCCTGACAGTGAAATCCAGTGTCCCTGCTCATTGTTTAAAAAAAAAAAAATGTATATAGGCTAATGTATAGTTCATTTAGATGGTCTTATTTTGGACAGGACGGTATTACATAAAGCGTTTTTTTTTTTTTTTTTTTTTTGGTGCATTACTTTGTACCCAGGTGCATTCTGAAGGCGCTGCTCGTTTGTCATTTTGTGTAAGATGAATGGCCTCTATGGCCTGTCTCTGCACAATTGAATGGATCAGTTTGGTGAATGAGGGGAGTACAGAGTGTGTCCTTCCTCTTCCAAACAAAGGAAGACGTATGAGATGAAGATGTGAGATTCCTCCCTGCAGTCGATCTGTAAAAGCGAGAACACTCGTTGTGTAGAGGTTGCTGTTTTCACCAGCAAGTGCAGGACTCCAGGGACTGGAATGGAGGTTTTTATTTTCTCAAAATTCTTGTGTGCAGTGCAGGCAAGTCGACATCCATTCAGTCTCTGCTGGATACTACCAGTGATTGTTGTCCACGGTGTAGGAGCGGCCTGATGCTATCTTATTAATGTTCTCCACCAATGGATGTTCCTTGGCCCGAGAGGAATTTATCGAGCTAGCCTTGAGGCGCTTTTTGTGAAGCGGAAACTGTCAGCTAGAGAGTGTTTTGTCGCAGTGATGTCACCTTCATGCCCACCTCCGGTAGACGCTCTCAAGGTTTTATTTATTTATTTATTTATTTTTTATTTTTAGCGGTTTTATTTTTTACCAGCTCGATTCATTCCACACACCTGCGCTTAGAGAGGGGAATGCACACACAAAGCAGAAATACACACACACACACACACACACACACACACAGACACACACACACACACACACACACGTGCGCGCACATAGTGTGTACTCTCTTTTTGCTTGTGCAGACCATCTGCATGTGTTGAGCTCAGCTCTCTTTAAAAAAGAAACACTTTGTGGTGCTGAAGCCACTTTGTGGTGCTGAAATATTGAATACTAAATAACACCCCCAAAATCTCGCCTCAATCTACTCACACAAAGCACAGCCCAGCACAACACAACACAACCCAACCCAACCCAACCCACCCCCAAGCTGCACGAGTCCCATCTGACCACCCCTCTCCTCACCACAATTCATCTCTGCCTCATTAGCAGTGAGGTACTCAGGCTGAAGGCCATGTGACGAGTCCCCCTGGGCAGTGATATGCTATGCCAGTCAGAGTGTGGGCGTAGACTCAGTGTGCGTGTCTGTGTGTGTGTGTGTGTGTGTGTGTGTGTGTGTGTGTGTGTGTGTGTGTGTGTGTGTGTGTGTGTGTGTGTGTGTGTGTGTGGTGTGTGTGTGTGTGTGTGTGTGTGTGCGTGTGTGTATACGTACCTGTGTCTAGGCACCCAGAGGTTTTGGCTAATTGGACCAGGACTGTCACAACCAGCTAGATTCTCAGATACCCTCCCTTCCTCCCTCTCTCTCTCAAATTCAAATTCAAATTCAAATTCAAATGTGCTTTATTGGCATGACTCAGAAAATAGTGTTGCCAAAGCAGTAACATGACAATACAAACATATACAATATTTGTTTTAAGGGGGGTCAAAGAAAGGAAACTTATCTAAACTAAACTTATCTCTCTCTCCTCCCTCTCTCTCTCTCTCTCTCTCTCCATCTCTCTCTCCCTCCCTCCCTCTCTCTCTCTCTCTCTCTCTCTCTCCCTCCCTCCCTCTCTCTCTCCCTCTCTCTCTCCCTCTCTCTCTCTCTCTCTCTCTCTCTCTCTCTCTCTCTTTCTCTCTCTTTCTCCCTATCCCTCCTCTCTCTCTCTCTCTCTCTCTCTCTCTCTCTTCTCTCTCTCTTTTCTCCTCTCTCTCTCTCTCTCTCTCTCTCTCTCCATCTCTCTCTCTCTCTGTCACCTTTCTCGACATCTGTCTCTCTGGTGCTCTTGTTTTCTCTCTCCCCTGCCTGGCTCGCTTCAGCCCTCTCCTTCTGTCACTGCAGGAAATCATGAAATATTCACCACAGGAGTCCGTAACCTTCTCTCAAGAATCACATTGACTCAGCCTGACGGCTGCCCACAGTTGCATGTCATGCCATGGTCTTAGTACAGCACAATCTGGTCCACACCGCTAATTATTAGGAGTCTAGACTTCGTCGCTGATCTGAGACCTGTGTGTAATGCTTTGCACTTTGATTCATGCCATATGAGTTCATGCATATCCTTTGATGTTTTACGAGTACAGCACAATCTGGTCCACACACTGCTACATTTTATCAGGACTCGAGACTTTGCCAGTGATCTGAGGCCTGTGTTATGCTTCACGCTTTGATTCATGCCATATTAGTTCATGTGTATCCATTGATGTTTTCACAGGGTTCGATCGGGGGAAGGACGACACGCCTCTGAAAGAGGACAGTCAATCCATATCCAAGAGCAAGGTGAGTGTTGCAGTGGACTGGCCTGTGCTGCTGTAGGTCGGCTGTTATTGACAGGGACTTAGCGATGCACTGAATCTGTCTATAGTTCACAGTCAGGGATGGAAAAGCCCCTGGACAGGACATTAACTATGTATGGACAAGAGCTGTGAGATGAAGGGATGAAGGGAGAGAGAAGAAAAGAGGAGAAGGGTGTATGAGTTAGGCTGAGAGAGAGAGGGAGAGAGATGAAAAGAAAGAGGGATAAAGTATGTATGAGTATAGATTAATTTTTTGGGTGAGAGTCTAATTAAAGCAACCATATGTAAGATTGTCGCCAAAACTGGTACTGCAATCACTTTCAAATTACTGTAGAGCGGTGTATCCCCTCCCCCTGACTCGAGGTTGCCAACCCGGATGCCAAAACACTACTGACTTTGTGATTAGTAGATAGGTAGAGGGTGGCGCATCAGGCCAAAACACAACATTACATGACAAAACACAACATCAATATCAGTTGAGGGCTGCAACTTTTTAAATGGCAATATCCTGGCCGGACTACTGTTGTCAGTGATATAAGTATTTGACATTAACATGATTTCTTAATGTCTAGTGACATATCAGGGCATAGGAACATAGGAACAAGGAATATATGGTTCCTTTAATGTTACTCACAACCTTATTAAACAAATGTTAGCAACACCCAAATCACCAGCACAAGTCTTTTAGGTTTTGAAAATAGGGTAAACCAACTAAATGGTCAAATATTCAAATGGTCAAATATTAAAAATTCTGTCAAATAATTGTTTGTCATTTGAATTTGTTTGGGCTCTTGCCAAAACAGAGACAACCTGAAAGGCAATAAATGGAATTTATTGGACACCCACAGATTGTCAGTGCGGTTGTTGTAAGCCAATGTATTAACATGTAGTTAAAACTAAATGGCATTCGATTGAAAGCCTTTCATTTCAGCTCCTCTGAAATTTGTGCAGAACTGACAGCTGTGAAGTGGTGTGTCAAAGGCAGAATGCTGAATTGAAATGAAATGTGCTATGGCTGTGTCCTTACAACGTATGCCAGAGAAATTCGCCAGTCTCTGATGAAGCTGCTAGGTATCTCATTAAACTCATTTGGCACGCATTAATCTGCAGTAATGAAACAAAGTCAAATTTCATTTCCTCTAGCCCAATTCAGATGAAAAAATGTGACTGGGGGGGTATGGGTTTGTGAGAGCGTGCCAGTTTACAAAAATCACACACACACACACACACACACACACACACACACACACACACACACACACACACACACACACACACACACACGTAATGCCCCTGAGCACCGTAGGGGTCATGGGATGTTATTTGTGGTGGTGACCCTATCTAGGACATCTACCGTATCTGTGATGAATGGTGATGAATGGGTGTGTGTGTGTATTAGAGTTATTTTACCCATACTGACACCTCCATGAGCTCATCCTCCCCACCAGTAGCACAGGATGGGGTGGTGATAAGAGAGGAAATGAACACACACACATACGCTTACTCTCTCACACACACACACACACACACACACACCGCCAATAGAGTCATCACCCTTGTATTTATAGAAGCCTGCTGTCTGCACTGTCATCGCCGGGCCCCCTCTCAATTTATCCGCTTGGCAGCGCCGCAAACTCATTATTGGCTCTGCCGGAACCACCTAGCCACAACTGGAGGCCTCGGCATCTGTTTCATTTACATGTTTCTCTTAGTCATTCAGCACGGCCCCTAATGAGACTTTCAGTGCAAGAAATGCATAAATAGTTCCTTTAGGACTGACTGACTGACTTTACTTGGTCTTCAGGTAGAGTTTGTTTAAAAAGCTAAATAGCGAAAGCTAAGCTAACAGCTTAACTAATGTAGGGTTTTTTTGTTTGTTTATTGACTTCATTATCATTTATTTAGCGTGATTTTTTTAGTCCATTGTGTTCTGGAACATTCTATTTCTGTTCTATCTTTCCTCCGCTGTCTTCACGCAGTCTGAATCGAAGCTCTACAACGGCTCAGACAAAGATGTCTCTACGTCAGGGAGCAAGCTCACAAAGAAGGAATCTCTCAAGGTGAGTTTCTTGAACTCCGAAAGCAAATACTCTGAGTCCGGAAGTTTCTTTTGCTCTGGAATAGCACGTGGGCACGCAGTGCATGTGTTTGCCTGCAGTGTGCCCAGCAGAGAAAGGGCGAACTGATAAAGTTTTGATAGTCTTTACGCAACCCTCGGGCATCAATTATGCAGGCAGACTGCAGCTGTCCTCCAAACAGCATAGCACCTTGAAGAGGAGAGGGAAAACCCTGAGTGTGTTTTGGTGTTTTGTGTTTGCTTTGTGTGTGTGTGTGTGTGTGTGTGTGTGTGTGTGTGTGTGTGTGTGTGTGTGTGTGTGTGTGTGTGTGTGTGTGTGTGTATGTTTCCTGTGTGTGTATGTTTGTGTTTCTGTGTGTGTGTGTGTGTGTTTCTGTGTGTGTGTTTTGGAGCAGACCAGGTTTGCTTTTTTATCCATGTTGGCCTCACAGACGGCAGATGTCTGCTAAATCCCCCCCTCAGACACAGATCTCCCGCTGCTGTGCACATAAAGCTTACTTTGAGCCCTTTCATTGTTATTGAAGCAACCTGATCAGCACGGCTCGTCAGCGCCTTGCGTCACTCTGTGGACCCGCTCCCCGAGTGCGCCGCTATTTTAAGAATGATTCTGGGTTACCAACACACAGCAGACACATCAGGCCTAGATTAGGGACAGTCAGCATTTCTGAACGTATAAAAGGGTCATTTAGTGTGTGTGTGTGTGTGTGTGTGTGTGTGTGTGTGTGTATTACCATTGTGTGCTCCTCTGAGGAATTCACTGTATCACTTCACCGGTTCACCCAAAAAAGTTATTTGTATCTGAACAGCTCCGATTGATTTTTAGAAATAAGGCATTTCTGAATACCTCGGCATTTGCCCCAAGATGTCTGACTGCATTGCTCCCGCGCAGTGCACCCAGATGGATGTGAAATTCAGTTGAATGTTTGCTATTCTTGTCCAGGTCTGTGTGTGGATGTATTTGATTATCAGGCACACACACACAGCTGTCTCAATGGTTATTAGTGGCAACGATATGCACTCTCACACACGCGGCCCTGACTGGCCAACCATGACGGCATCAGTATTCAACTTGGTCCTCCGCAGTCAAACAGAATGCCACGTCCACATAGGAATTCAATCTCATACGCCAGAAGAAAGCCAGAATACAGAAATAGAGACAATCTCTCTCTCTCTCTCACACACACACACACACACACACACACACACACACACACACACACACACACACAAATGCATCACATGGCCTGGAACAATATTGTATGAACACAATACTTTCAGCCCTGCATGGCAAATAAAAAGTGTTCAATTAATTCTGTTCAGTTCAATTAAGTTTTATTTGTATCATACCAGCAGCGGAGAGGGTGGTCTCAAGGTAGCCTTTCATGCTCCAAAAGCGGCCGTTTAAAAGACACATCTCCAGTGATGTGGTGGAGTAGAGTAGATAGGCCGATACAGTATTGTTTGTGGTTGAGCCCACTGACTGAAAATGGGAAGGGCAGTGAGGGTTTGTTTCAAAATTGAAGCAATATTTTAGCTTCATTAGTGTGTGATGTAAGGGCGTGACGCCATGCTGTGCGGTCAGTGGTTGAGGTTTTGTGTGTCGCCCCCTATAGGTTCAGAAGAAGAACTACCGGGAGGAGAAGAAGCGTGCCACCAAGGAGCTCCTCAGCACCATCACTGACCCCTCCGTCATCGTCATGGCCGACTGGCTCAAGGTGCCTTTCACTCTACATCCATCTCTCTCTCTTTCCCTCCCTCTCTGTTACTTCCTCTCATTATTTCTCATTATTTTTTTCAATTTTCTTTCTTCTACCTTGACTTGGCAATTGTGGCATTTTTTTTACTTGCCATTTTTCTTTTGTGTTAAATTCTATGTTTTTCCTTTTCACTAGTAATAATAATTAAAAAAAAGTCAGACTCCAACTCTCTCTGTCTCTCTCTATCGTTGTCTTTGTCATGTGAACTTTGCGTATCGGAAAGGCACTACGCCGAAACTACGCCGAGAAAACGCCTTTTTCTCCTTTACTGATTACTTCTAAGTTTAGCCCAGTACTCATAAAGACAAAAAAGAGACTGAGTGAAGCCTGCTCCTACCCTTGAAACCTTTCTGTCTATAATATGAGCTTGTTCTCTAGTGTGTGTGTGTGTGTGTGTGTGTGTGTGTGTGTGTGTGTGTGTGTGCGTGTATATCTACTTTTCTGTCTATAATATGAGCTTGTTCTCTAGTGTGTGTGTGTGTGTATATATATACTTTTTTGTCTATAATAGGAGCTTGTTCTCTAGTGTGTGTGTGTGTGTGTGTGTGTGTGTGTTTATGTGTGTATGTGTGTATATCTACTTTTCTGTCTATAATATGAGCTTGTTCTCTAGTGTGTGTGTGTGTGTGTGTATATCTACTTTTCTGTCTATAATATGAGCTTGTTCTCTAGTGTACAGTGTGTGTGTGTGTGTGTGTGTGTGTGTGTGTGTGTGTGTGTGTGTGTGTGTGTGTGTGTGTGTGTGTGTGTGTGTGGATATATCATAAGTGTGTGCTATGTGTCTGCCCTTGACAGATCCGTGGCACCCTGAAGAGCTGGACCAAGCTGTGGTGCGTGCTGAAACCCGGGGTGCTGCTCATCTACAAGACGCACAAGAACGGCCAGTGGGTGGGCACGGTGCTGCTCAACGCCTGCGAGCTCATCGAGCGGCCCTCCAAGAAGGACGGCTTCTGCTTCAAGCTCTTCCACCCCCTCGAGCAGTCCATCTGGGCCGTTAAGGTACAGTCGCCAGACGTCCAGACTTCAATATTCCTCAGGGAGTCTTAGAGTTTTAAGCACACAAAAAAAAAAAAACGAGGATCTTAAGCTCTATTCAGATAAATCAAGTGTAGAATCAGTGTGGTGCTGATGGGTTTCCCTCTGTCTTTTATATTGCTCTCTCTCGTTCTCTCTCTCTCTCTCTCTCTCTCTCTCTTTCTTTCTCTCTCTCTCTCTCTCTCTCTCTCTCTCTCTCTCTCTCTTGTCCAGGGACCCAAAGGGGAGGCGGTGGGCTCCATCACACAGCCACTGCCCAGCAGTCACCTCATATTCCGTGCTGCCTCCGAATCTGACGGTGAGAGAAATCACCTTGTAACACACACATGCACACGCACACACACGCACACACACACACACACACACACACACACACACTTGGGCAGGGTGTCAACCTTAATATTACTTACATTACATATTTTATATGACTTAAAATATGTAGCTGAATTCCAGGGTCACTGGGCGAGAATTTTAGCCTGTGAATAAAGCTTATTTGTTTTTCATGTACATAGGTGTATACAGTATACTTCAGATCTGCCTCTCACATTTGAATACATTTTTTGTGTGTGTGTGTGTGTGTGTGTGTGTGTGTGTGTGTGTGTAGGTCGGTGTTGGATGGATGCTCTGGAGCTGGCTCTGAAGTGTTCGAGTCTTCTGAAGCGCACCATGATCCGTGAGGGCAAGGAGGAGATGGGCCCAGCCACGGAGCACTCACACATCAACTTCTACAGCCTGCTCCGCGCACACAACATGCAGGGCTTCCAGTGAGAACACGCACGCACGCACACACACACGCATCAAATTCTACAGCCTGCTCCGCACACACAACATGCAGGGCTAACAGTGAGAACACACACACACACACACACACACACACACACACACACACACATTCTACAGCCTGCTCCGCACACACAACATGCAGGGCTTCCAGTGAGAACACGCGCAAACACGCACGCACACGCACGCACGCGCGCTTCTACAGCCTGCTCCGCGCACACAGCGAGCAGAGAGAACACACATGCTCACACATCACAAACATAATCACATTGACTCTTGCTAGGCTCTGAATTCAGGCACAAATAGACAATGTATGAATGAGAATACAAATATCCCCCCAGTGTCAATACAGTCCCAGGGTAAACACAGAATATAATGCTGGAAAGTTATTTGTCACACACACACACACACACACACACACACACACACACAGACACACATACTGCCCAACTATTTGTCCATCTCGTCATTTGTTGTTGTCTGTTTGCTTGACTGTCCTTCAGCTGCAGTACTTCAGCTCAGCCTGTCCCCTCTCCTTCCTTCCCCAGGTTCAACGACAGTGACCAGTTCAAGGACCCGGACCTGTACTCGGACAAATCGGACCGGGAGAACGAGCAGGAGCACGAGGAGTCGGACAACGAGGCGCTGGAGAAGAGCGAGGAGAGCGACAGCGACACGTCGGAGCGTCAGGACGACTCGTACGTGGACACGGATCCCAACGAGGTGCTGCGTGAGACGCCCTACTTGGAGCAGAGCCATGAGGAGCTGGGTGAGGTGGGTCCCCCATGCCAACAATCAGCCCTCTGATTGGTGAAAGAAGGCAGTAATGGGTGCTCTGATTGGCTAGAGCATAATGGATATAACGTGATGTGCTGTGTGTAGGCAGAGTGATCTGCTAATGGGTCTATAGATTGGCCTGCCATGGTTACTATTTCTGCTGGACGATATATTGTCACGGAAAAATATAGCGATAAACAATATTATTGTAATTTTAGACCATTTCAGGCGAACCGCACAATAATGCCATTACAAGGCCTCTCTCCACCTGCAACAGCAGTTCTTTTGTGTGGGCCTACCTATAGATGTTACTTGAAGTAATGCTTACTAATTGCTTATTGTGCCTGAAGACATAGATTAGCAGGAATCAGAATATCAATATAATATATCAGTATTGGGTGTTACTCTGAAAGGAGACCAACTTGCCTACACAGTTAAGGCCATATGCTTTTCATTGATCTAAGCGCTATGTGGTTTAGCTTATGGGAAGTGAATTGGGTTTGACACTGAAAATGAGCAGGGCACAAAGTGAAGAGATTAGTGTTCATGACATTATTAACAGAAACATAGTTTGTGTGTGTGAATGTGTGTGTGTGTGTGTGTGTGTCTCTTTGATGGAGTGATGACTCATCCTCAGCCTTGGCACCTCCATCCAAAGCTGCCTCAACGTGTGTGTGCGTGTCTGTTCACCGACGTCTGCCTTTATCTCAACTCAGCCGTAAAAGCTTTTATCACCCACATCTCTGCCCAGCTGAGGCTCACCTCGAGAGACTTGTCCTTCCTACATCTCTCCCTCTATCTCTCTCTCTCTCTCTCTCTCTCCATCTCTCTCCATCTGGCTCCTGAGAGGATGCCGGCTCTGACACACAATTTGTCACAGCCAATTGGCGCTGAAGCACTGGAACAAAACAGCTTTTGATTGGCTTTCAAAGTGGCCTGCAATTCAAATGGACTTCACCCCCAGCTCCAATCTGCGATGCATGATGACCAGACACATGCTAGGGAACAAAAATACGCTCTGTGATTGGACGGCTCTGGACTCCCATCGCATATGGTTTGAAACGAATGGCTCATCTCTAGCGTGAATCCGGACTTGTCAAAAGTGATGATGAAGATGAGTGCAGAGTGGGATGAAAGCTCGTTAGACCAGGCTGCGGGAGAGGGAGCCCCCTACCACTCTCCCTCCTGCTGAGTGACCCTCTCTGTCATACAGAGCTCTGGAGGGGGAGTGGAGGGGGCTGGGTGACAGGGTTTTAATTAAAACGCTATGCGGTAAAGGGAGAGACATACACTGTACTCTGTACTGAGCTCATTTGGGGATGAATAGATATAGCGTGTGTGTGTGAGAGAGAGATAGATAGATAAAGTACCTGTCTGGTGACTGGAGGTTAGCTGATGCAGGATATATCAAGGTTAACCTGTGTCTGTCTGTCTGTCTGTCTGTCTGTCTGTCTGTCTGTCTGTCTGTCTGTCTGTCTGTCTGTCCTAGGCGGGCGAGGCGTCTCAGACCGAGACTGTATCTGAGGAAAACAAGTCTCTGATCTGGACCCTGCTGAAGCAGGTTCGACCGGGCATGGACCTGTCCAAGGTGGTGCTGCCCACCTTCATCCTGGAGCCGCGCTCCTTCCTGGACAAGCTCTCCGATTACTACTACCACGCAGACTTCCTGTCCGAGTACGTACAGCATCACAGACCTGGGAGATCATGTGCTCAAAAGAGCTCATGAGATCAAGCTGCAGCATGAATTTGTGTGAACATGTTTGTGTGAACAACTACTGAAGACTACTGTCACAACACACAAGACACAAACATATTGACACACACACACACACACACACACACATTATCATTACATACAGTATGTATATATATATGGTAATGGATGAGAAAGTAGCAAATGGTGTGTAGCACTGACTGCAAGTGTAACCGGTGGTTGTGTGTTGTTAGGGCGGCGGTGGAGGAAAATGCCTACAACAGGATGAAGAAGGTGGTGAAGTGGTACATCTCCGGCTTCTACAAAAAACCAAAGGTAACCACCATTTTGTGTTGTGCACTTGTTCTGACTTTTATCAGCACCCTGCACATGCAGAGTTTCGAAAAATCCACCAATTTTGGAAGTTTGCACCGAGAGCTGGCAATTGATTTTCATCTATTAGATGATGTTCATTGTTATCACCTCAGACCAGACCTCCATGGGGTTCTACAGTCAATGGATGCTACTCAGAGTAGTTCCTGTTAAACCTCAAGTACACTTTAAGAACCGCTGTGTCTCTCCTCTCTGGGACATCTCTGCCACACCTGCTAGAGTCTCTCTGAGAACACTAATGGTGTACAGGATATGGTTATATATATATATATATATAACGAATCCACCTTCCTCTCCTCTGTCACCTCAGGGACTGAAGAAGCCGTATAACCCCATCATCGGGGAGACCTACCGCTGTGTGTGGCTCCACCCAAACACCTCCAGCAAAACCTTCTACATCTCTGAACAGGTCAGTGACTTTTATGTGTAATTTCCTCTAGTCAGTCCTGTGTGTGTGTGTGTGTGTGTGTGTGTGTGTGTGTGTGTGTGTGTGTGTGTGTGTGTGTGTGTGTGTGTGTGTGTGTGTGTGTGTGTGTGTTGGCCCCTACTCACCGTCAGCGCTCTTCCTCCTTCAGGTATCCCATCATCCTCCAGTGTCGGCCTTCTACGTGAGCAACAGGAAGGATGGCTTCTGTCTCAGCGGCAGCATCCTGGCCAAGTCAAAGTTCTACGGTAAGACTGGACAAGACAAGACTGCCCAGTAGCGTACTAAAGATCAAGAAATCCCAAAAACAAGCAGCTGTTATCTGCTTTGTGATCTTAGTACAGATGTGTTTCTGTTTGTTTTGTCTGTTTTTTTCTTTTCTTTTCTGTGATGTCTGACTCCTGTTCCATGTGTGTCCACAGGGAACTCTCTTTCTGCAATCCTGGATGGAGAGGCAAGACTCACATTCCTCAACAGGGGAGAGGACTATGTCATGAACATGCCCTATGCCCACTGTAAAGGTGTGTGTGTGTGTGTGTGTGTGTGTGTGTGTGTGTGTGACCATGTGTGTGTGTCCGTGTGTGATTTTCTTTTGTGTTTACATAAACTCAAACAGTATCTTGTAGAACAAAATCTTCTAGGCTCTCTGTAAAACTCTATGCTGTCTCTCGTTTCTCCCCCCTCACCTGTCCCCAGGTATCCTGTACGGCACGATGACTCTAGAGTTAGGCGGACAGATCACCATCACCTGTGAGAAGACTGGCTACAGTGCCCAGCTGGAGTTCAAACTCAAGGTGTGTGTGTGTGTGTGTGTGTGCATGTTTGTTTGTATGTATGTGTGTGTCTATATGTTTTGTAGGGGTATGGGTGTGTTTTTTCTGAGAAATGGATAGAGACAGAACTGGAGATGAAGAAAGAGGTGTGTGTGTGTGTGTGTGTGTGTGTGTGTGTGTGTGTTGTGGAGGACACCTAAGGAGATTGTGTGTATTGCCATGATTGGCATTTGAGCCCTAATGCAGCATTTCTGGAGCCTGGGGAGGGTCATTCCCATTGACTTCTCTAAAGGCCACTTTAAAAGGCACGTCATCTCTAGGACAGGACTTCCTCTGATGCCTGGCCTCCGCATTGAAAACACACAGACTAACTGCTAACAGTGAAATTGAGGGAGCTCTGGATACACACACACACACACAACGCTAACTGGGTAGGGGACTGGTTAGTATCATTACTGTAGTGTGTGTGTGGCAAATGTGTGTCTTGGGTACACACACACACACACACACACACACACAGCTCACTGACTGAAGGGAGATGTTATTGTCATTACTCCAGTGTGTGTGTGACAGAATGTGTATTTTTATTTATTTTTTTCAGCCATTCCTGGGCAGCAGTGACAGCGTCAACCAGATCTCTGGGAAGATCAAGCTGGGGAAGGAGGTGCTGGCCACTCTGGAGGGACACTGGGTAAGACCACAAGACCACTATTTTACATCAAATGCACCTGGAGCCCACCTGGTGCATAGAGCATACAGACCTAAAGAGAAAATCCATGTCTGCACTGCCAGTCATTTGGATTGAAGCTTCTGGTAAATCTAATTCCTACTCTGTTAAAGAAAAAAAACCTCTATTCACCGTAAATGAAACGCTGAATGATTAATTGAGGAATGGAGTTATGCAGACATATACCATGAAATAGATTGAGTGCTTCAGAAATGAGTCAGGTCATCAGTAAATTAAGCATCTAACGATTGATTGAGGAATGGAGTTATGCAGACATATACCGTAAAATAGATTGAGTGCTTCAGAAATGAGTCAAGTCATTAGTAACTGACATATTACAAGTGTACACATACATAGTGGCACTGACAGCCAGCTTGTTAGGAGTTTTGAGAGCCAGTGAAACACTCCGTGTGGTTGGACAAGGTCCTGCATATGGATGCTGTTGTGCCTCTCTGAGTGGAATGCTGAGAGCCAGACTGCAGTGCTCTGACATCACTCTTTAACGAAACACTGCAGTTATGAACGACAGCATCAGATGAGTGGCCGTTGAGTCGTAGAGAGCCTGGCTTTGTGATTGAGACGGAGAGAGAGGTGGAGAGACAGGAAGAAAGATGGTGATAGTTGCGAGGGCAATTATCTCATAGACATAGACATAGGGAAAGAAAAACGAGAGAGAGAGAGAGAGAGAGAGATGGGGAGAGAGAGAGAGTTATAATATTATGCTCCACCTTCCCTCATTGAGGTGGCATCATCATCCATCATGCTGCACTTTCATGCCTCTCTGGCCTTCCTCACTAAACACAACTACTCTCCGTTTGCACTTGGCAGCCACGTCTGCCTGCCGATGGCATAACAATAAGCCAGTCCGGCTTGCGGAGACGTAAACTGTGCTCACACACCCAGCGATGCCATCTTTACAGTTTCATCACACCCAAGTCACTCTCTCCCTCATGTTTTTTTTGTTCTCAAAGGGTCATTAACGTTTTATCTTTGAGCTTAGTGTTCCAGCCAGTGTTGCAGTTTTTTTTTTTCCCATTGATTTTGAGGAAATGGAGAGTAACAGTTGAGAATTTTCAACCTAACCTGAGGTGTTCTGAAGTGTTTTTGAAGTGTTTGGTTGGGAGTTGAGTGCTGTCATGAGGGTTTGAAGATGGAGAAAGGATTTCAATGCAAATGAAGTAGCACCGTTGGATAACACGTCATTCTCTTCAACATTTTTCTAACAGCTCTGAAGTGTTCTGACACTGCAGGGAGACAACTTTTTTTAACAGAGACCTCTCGGTGTGATTCAGGCAGACCTGTACAGAAAAAACTTCATGAATTTTGATTGCAAGGTTACCCTGTCAGTAGCTAGGAGGAAGTGTCTGAAACGGCAAAGATGTGAAGACTTAAAAACCGGGATAAATAAATACCTGTACACTTTTACTTAAGGTGTGTGTGTGTGTGTGTGTGTGTGTGTGTGTGTGTGTGTGTGTGTGTGTGTGTGTGTGTGTGTGTGTGTGTTCTGGCCCTTACAGGACAGTGAGATCTTCATCAACGATAAGAAGACGGGGGAGATGGAGACCTTCTGGAACCCCACCCCAGAGCTGCGGCAGAGCCGGCTGATCCGCTGCACCGTCGCCCCTGAGGAGCAGGGCGAGTTTGAGTCCGAGAGGTCAGTCTCACGCAACTGGATATCAAGTGCTTGTTTGTTTTTTTTTTGTTTTTTTTAAGTTTAGAACCGCAGTTTTTCATATTGGTCTCACCAGACTCTCGTGTGCTGCAATAGAGAGGCAAACATGTTTGTTCAAAAAGCATCCAGTGAGACCAAGTGAACCTGTAAAGAGGGTTAGACCGCATAATGAAGTATTATCTTCATTATAATGCATAGATTACCTCAATCCCAATCTCCACTTTGCCCCTGTCATATTAGGCTTGTACAAGACTCGTTAATGACCTGCTTGTACACACACACACACACAGGCCACCTATGTCCAGCTACTAATATGCCAGTCATTAGTTGAAACTGAAAAGGTGTCTTCATCTTCAAAAGAAGCTGGTTTTCAAAGTTGCCAGAATTCAGTGTGTGTGTGTGTGTGTGTGGCGTTGGCGCAGGTTGTGGCAACATGTGACGCGGGCCATCAACAACAAGGACCAGACGGAGGCCACCAACGAGAAGTTCATCCTGGAGGAGGCGCAGAGGAAGTCGGCGCGAGAGCGCAAGGCCAAGTGCGAGGAGTGGAACCCCGCTCTGTTCGAACAGGACTCCATCACGGGAGAGTGGCACTACCGCTACGCAGAGTGAGTGGCACAATGTGACACACACACACACACACACACACATACACACACACACATACACATATGTACAGCATATACGCAAACAGATTAAATACATGTTGGGAACAAACTAGCATCTGGCCAATGAGCAGTGAGTTCATCAATACTCATTCGTCATGATTAACAAAGCCTGCATAACAAAGGACAAGCTAAGTCAACATTTGCAATCATTTCTGTGACTAGAATATCTAGGCAGGTAAATATCTGACATCTAGTGGCAATATTAAGCATTGCACACAGATGCAAATTGACTGCAAAGGCAATGCACCAATACACACAATGGAGTGCATGGGTGAATTAATATAAATAGTCCTTAAAGGTAGAGTTTGTTCCAGTTCAGTTGTTCCAGAGTCCTGAAATCAACATAGATAAGCATTGAGTGTATTTCACTAATTTACGGATTGGGATAAATGCAGAGACCAAATTTCCCTCACGGGATCAAAAGAGTATATATACTATACTTATACTTTACTGAAAGCACCATAGATAAGCACTGGCTATTGATTAAACCTTGTTACAGAGCTCAGTAACTTTCCACTGGGCCCAGGGCTGAGAAACCAGAGGCCAGTGTGGAATGCAGACCACGAGCCAGCCTCAACTGTCCCATATTAGAGACTGACCTCACTAATGCCTCTGTATCCACATTCACATAGAGGTCAGCTCCCAACAGAACACAACAGAGGTTTTTATAGGAGTGAATGAGAGGTCGAAGTTCAAATACCAGATAGACATACAGCTGAATATGAAGATGAGCTGTTAACTTGCTGTTGATGTTGCTGTGTCTTGTTCAAGAACAATTTTAGCTGAAGTCTGGGATTTTCTAGTGTAGTTGCTAGGCGACTGCAAAATCATGCAGTTGAGGCGTCAGTCCATCAGTTCATTGTGATGTCACATGATATGATGTGACTGGACAAGAGGCTTTAGCAGGTATGGTGCATAAAAAGTGGAAACCTCCAAGGGCTTGATTTTAGATTATGTTTGTGAAAATGACAACATCAGTTTCTTTTTTTGTAGAAACTTATTCGTAAAACCCAACAGAAGTTAACATATTTTGTTCTATATAGAAAACATTTATGGCCTGTTGTTAGTCACTCCTAAAATGGTGACTCAAGCCTCCTCACCCCTGACTTCAACTAATATGTTCATTTTACTTCTGGTCAGAGCACTTGAAATGGGAATTTTAATTGTAGCCATTCTGTTCATAGTAATCTTGAAATGGTGGCAGAGGTCCATTTGGATTATGAGCAGACTTAATCCTTATCAGAACATCTAATCTGCCTCCGGCACGCATTATTCATCATGGGTAGTGTGAGGAACAGTGACACCTGGTGGATATGCAAAGTACTGTTATAAGAGAGAGTTGAACCAAACATATAAAATGCCAATTAACATTGATGCAAAACTGTAGAGCTACAAAACTCACTACAAATCTAATCCTGCATTTTTTTAATGTATTCATGTGCTCAAATTCTTACCGGCTATATAAACACGTTTTATATTTTTGACTCATTAGTCCTTGATTGAGCTGTTAACTTGTTTATTGTGGCTACCTTTGATTTACAGATATGCTATTACTTACTCACCCTTCCTCTCTCTTTGTCTCATTCAGTACTCGGCCGTGGGATCCGCTGAACGATCTGATTCAGTTTGAGAAAGACGGCTTGATCCAGTCTAAAGTGCGCCACCGCACCCCTATGGTACGTTCTGGCAGTGTTATTAGTCTCAGTAACCAGGGGTCGCGGAGGGACAATTGCAAGTGCCAGCAGGTAGGTTAGAACCCAACCCACCCCACCCCACCTACTCATTACCCACTCATCCATCCATCCATCCATCCTCCGACTGACACCTCTTCCTCTTCCTTCCACCCAACCCCCATCCCTTACTCCTACCCCCATATCCCTTCTTTCTTTTCTCCTCTTTGACCTCCCATCTTCACCCCCTCCCCCCATCTCCCCCCATCCCTCACCACCTTCCCTTCTGTCACACCGGCCGTCTTGGTCTCGCCTGGCTGCCTGCACCATGCCACCGCCCCCCTCCCAAAAATAAAAGACCAAAAAAAAAACAAAAACAACAAGAGAAATAAAAGCTAAACATCCAACTAGAAAAATATTCACCAAATTCAGAAAAGATTAAGGAAAAAAAAAAAAAAAAAAAAAAAAATAGAAACAGCCAACCCAAACCAACGCCTGCAACGCCTGGCACCTGCTCGGCCAATCCCCTTCACCAGGCCCGGCCGCCATCTTGTCTCACCGCCCACTCTCTGTTTGCTGTTGTTTATTCAGTTATTTATGTGCTCTTTGGTTTGTTTGTTTTTCATCAAAGTCTACTGTAATTTTGTCTTTGTTGTTGTCTTTGTTAATTCTGAGTTGTTTTGTGTGTTTGTTGGCCTTATGGCTACTTCATTTTCCGTTGTTAAAAGTTTGGAGTTGTATTCATCTTTCTTTCCTTTGTGTCCTTTGTTTGTTTGTTTGTTTTGTTTGTTTTTCAATACCTTTGTTTACTGTTTGTTGTTTACTTTGATGTGCTCAGCTTAAGTGCTCGCCATATGTGCTTGAATGGCACTCTTGCATGCTTCACTGCATTGCAGTATTGATGATAAGCAAAGCATGCGTGTGTATTGTAACCTATTGCCTTACTTTAACTGTATTTTTCCCACCTTGGATGTTTTTCCTGTTTAGACTTTGCTGAGCACCTTGCATTTGCACTAAATGTATATTTTTCATATTTTCAACGTACAAACACCCTGACTTAAGATACTTAAGTATGAAAGACTGCGATAAAGGCTGTTGATAATTGAGCTCAATAAAATTAAACCCTCTCTTCCGCGTTCCCGAGGCAAAGCCTTGATTAGCTTGAAAAGTTTATGACTCACTCCAAGTCACCATGTTTGTTTTCCCAGATACAGAGCCAGGTGACTGTTACGGCACTGTGAGGAGCTATTTGAAATTGACAAAAAAGTGTATTGGATTAGAATTGCATACCGCTCCTTTAACTCAAAATTTCGTATATCCACTTTGCACTGGTCATTTTAACTATACAGTGTCCAAATTGTAAACTTAGGCATTTTAAGTCAGATACACTTGAACTCATGAACATTGTATGACTTGTTTTTTAGTGTTTGTTGTGAGAGAATATGTGTGTTTGTATGTGGGAGTGTTAGTGTGTGTGTAAATGGATGAGAGTGTAGTGTGTGTAAGGTTGCATGAGAGAAAGAAAGAGAGAGAAAGAGTGTGTGTGTGTGAGTGTGTGTATTTGAGTGAGTGTGTGTGTGTGTTTTTGGCGTGTGCGCGTGTGCACCTAACTCAGGTGTGTTCATGTTACCATCCTCCAGGTGACGGGACCCAAGCGGAAGCTGAAGCAGGCTGATAAGCCCAAGAGTCCAGAGAGCGGCTGCTCCTCCCCAGAGCCTGATCGACAGGACTCCTCTGGCAGTGAGAGTACGACACACACACATACACACACACACACACAACCCATTTAGTGCATGCACACATACGCAAACCCATCCTTTCAACATGTCTACGTTCACACACACACACACACACACACACACACACACACAGATGTGCAGGGATGTGTCTGTGTGTGTTTTGTCTAACATACAGTATGTGGTCTTGTGACAGGACACAAAAGCAAGCACAACAGCCGGTTAAGGAAAAAAGGAACAGACCTCAGTGAACTTCAAAGTGCCATTGAATCCATAAAGCAGACGCAAGAGGATATCAACAGGTAAGCAAATCGACTCCAATCCACAGTTTTGTATTTCCTGTAGTCTCAAGGTCACATGTGCGTCCTGTTGACTTTCTAGCCTCAGACATTTTAAGATTTGATGCAGGATCGGGTCCTGTCCAAATAAAGGCGAAAAGCGAAAAAAATCTACTTTAAAAAAAAAAAAAGATTTGATGCAGGAGTCACAATGATCCTTCTGTGTCTCTCTTTGGATAAGACTATAACTGTAAATTAATTGATAAGTGCTGTTGGTGTCATACACTCTAAGATACATCTCTAACCATTGGTGTGTGTGTATGTGTGTCTGTGTGTGTGTGTGTTTGTTTGTTTCCATGGCATTGGCAGGAGTGTGAGCACGCTGCGTAGTCGGGCAGCAGGCCATGGGGCATCGGAGGGAGGCTTCCTCCAGCAGCGAGACTACCTTATCATCTTCTTCCTCATCCTACTCCAGGTCTTCATCAACTTCCTTTTCAAGTAACGGCGGCAATGGACGCTTCAGTCTCTCCCTCTCTCACACGACACACACACACACACACACACACACACACACACACACACACACACACTTCTGTACATACACACAGAGCTGTGGTCACACAAGCGTCTGTCCCAAATCCCGCACTCATTCACACATACTCTCACTTAAGACAGACTGCTACCAGGAGCAAGGATGGAAGGAAGGAGAGAGAGAGAGAGAAGAACGATTAGTGTCTTACCTGGAATACTTCTTTCCCTCTTTATCTTTTTATTTTGTCCTCCCTCCCTCCCTCCCTCTCTCCTGGCCAATGTGGAGTGCGCAATCCTTATATTCCTCATACTTCTCTCTCTGTAGTTGTTATGAGGTCAGAGAAGGAAACAAACTTATTATTTATTGGTTTTTTTGTTGTTTTTAATAAATAAATTAATAAACAAATCGTCATCAACATGGGAACACTCCACGCCTTTCCAAAAGTTGCTCCCAGTGGATGACCCCCTTAGCATCTGGAGCACATCTGACCAATCAGATCCCACCAGGAAATGAACTGAACTGAGCTGGACTTCACTGTGGGTGGTTGGATGTCTTTTTTTATTATTATTTATCTCGTCTTGGACATCACTCCAGTCTTTATTACGGTTTCTCATCACAGGATCCACCGCAACATCTGTTAAACACCGGGATGCTTTTATCTTTGGCTTCTTCCTTGGTTCTTTTATGTTTTTAACACATTGCTGATTTTAAAAAAAGAAAACTTTATTACGATTATTATTACTTGATTTGTTGTCATGTATAGTCTATACTCTTATTTGATGTCTAAACTGCTTTAAAGGAAGAAAACCTTTATAACGGAAAGTGATTTTAAAAAAAAAATAAGATTTTGTATAATGGGAATTAAACAGCAAAAAAAAACAAAAGAGAATATCTTTTGGGAACAGCTTCATTCACAACTTCATGTCTTTGAGTATCGTTTTGCATTTTTTCGTCTCACTCTGAATGGGGGGAAATTCTCATTATATCTCAGCTGTATGAATAAGCATGTACAGAATGGAAACCTTTGCATTACACACTTGCCCGTGCCGTTTTGAACCTTTAGTCCTCCTAGATAATAGACACCTAGGGGAAAGAAAAAGAAGTGACTTTAATTTTGTAGTAGATGTTATTCTCTTCCTGAGAAGATGATTAGACGTAAAGTGGAGAGCCAAATACAGTATATAGACTATAGAGAAATAAGTCCTGAAGACTTCCTGTAAATATTACTTGATTTGTTTTTTGTTTTTCGTAGCAGGTGTGTCTTGTTTTTAATGTTTTTGTTTTATTTTGTTTTAGATTCAGAGCTCTGTCCGTCTCTGTCCTTCATTATCCATGTGTCTTTGCTCAGTGGGCCTCTCTGTGTGTGTGTGTGTGTGTGTGTGTGTGTGTGTGTGTGTGTGTGTGTGTGTGTGTGTGTGTGTGTGTGTTTGTGTGTATGCGCACATGTGTGTGTGGGTCTGCGTGGGTTTGTACATTATGGGAGTGTGTGCACGTAGTCGCCTATTTGTCTGCTTACTGCTTACTCTATGTCAAAATTAAGCCAGACGATTTGAATGTGGTCATAATCACTTTAACGACAATTAACAGACAACAGTAAACAACTGTGCCTTTTAGCTGAGGTCCAAGAGTTTTGGGGGGTGGGGTTAGAGATATCACATGGGGGAGTGGCTTAAGAATGAAGGAGGAGCTTTTCTTTTCTTCCATAATATGACTGGACGTGCCATAACAAGCCTTAGATGAGTGGTCCACTTGGCGACTGTGGCTCTCTGTCTGTCACTGACAAGTCTGTAGTGCTGCCCTGTGTGTGAGTCTATATGGCTGTGTGTGTGTGTGTGTGTGTGTGTGTGTTTTTGAGCTGACTCCTGCCATTGATGCCCTGGAGCTCTCTCATCTCTCCATCTCTCTCTTAATCTATATCTTTCTTCTTCTCTTCTCCACTGTGGCACCAAACTAAGGGAACAACTAATATGTCGGCTTTGTCTTTCTCATTTGATGTAAAAGAGCATTTTATTTTTACTTTCTTTTTCTATGTCACGTTTTTGCTTCTAGGGGTTAGTGCAACGCCTATTTTTCCAGCACCAATTTATACACACAAGGTAATTATCTTATTGTTCTGTGTCGTTCATTGTCACAAAGGAGACTCTGAGAATACGGAGCGACACCTCTCTCCCCACACATCCGTATTTATTTGTAATAATAACCTGGGGATGTGTTGTTGTCATATGTAACATATCACAAAATTAAACAGTGACATCCTTTACCACCTCATCCTGCCTGGTCATTTATGGGGTGTTTTTGTACCTCTGTCTGTCGTGTGTGTGTGTGTGTTGTGTGTGTGTGTGTGTGTGTGTGTGTGTGTGTGTGTGTGTGTGTGTGTGTGTGTGTCCTGTTTCCTTTGGGCTTTAATTTAAGTGATGGCAAAATTTTGCCATAATTTAAATTAGGGCCCCAAAAAAAACAAAACATCTTTAATAACTGGCGAAACCTATTGACTGATTTTACACCATGAGCAAATTCCTAAGCACTAACTGCAGTGGATAAATTCAATGCTGCTGCCTCACGCTACACAATAGCTTCATTCGACCCAAGAAACTTTTCTAACTGGCCGACTATGCCCTTTGCCTATCTTTTAAATTATTACTGCATACGAGTTCCATTCACAATGGTAAAAGATGCTCAAAATGCCATGTACAGAACAGGTTTGAAAGAAAGCTGGGTAAGAAATATGGGATTTTGGGGGGAAAGAAAAGAGTAAACATCAGTTTTGCTGAGCACCTTACAGTAACTCACTTGCAATGTCAATCATCAGGTGACACTAAGCGTCAGATGTAGCCCGAGTGCTGAAAGCGCTTGTGTCGGTCATTCCATCAAACACAAGCGGTGGACAATGCGATAATGCGCCAGACATTTACTTTGAATATCTGTGATGTTTCATAACCTTAAACCTTTTCACCACGCCTGAAGAAGGCGATGTAATTCACAGCTCTGCAGAACTTGCTAGAAGAAAATAAAAAGATGGAACGGTTATGCATTGTGTGTCTACAGCTGTCCATTGGAGGGCGCTCAAGTACATTAGCAGAAGGGGATGTGCAGACTCATAGGCACTAATATACCTGACCTGATTTAAAAAATAAGATGCAATATAGGCAGAAATTATATACAGTGTAATTACATAATATGCACTTGACAATGCAGTAAAACAGTTCCATTTCTTGGAGAGATCTGCCATCTCAAGCGGCTTCACATTCAGTAGTCTATCAAGGCAAGAGGGCACAGCAAGGTATTAGGAAGATATATCCAGCTTCTAATTCTCCACACAAACTGTGTGTGTGTGTATGTGTTTGTTCCTTCAGAACATTTTTTATCACTTTGCTATAATAACAAGCAAACTGGTGCAGACAGACAGTGATGACTAATTCATAGTCACGGTGAATAAATTGGCTGTGTCGATGGGAGAGCGAGAGACCGATACAGAGACAATGAATTGACGCGAGGAGAAGAAAAGGGCCAAGCCTTATCGTATAACGCAGCTTGCATTTCAAAATCAGCGCTTTTGTTTCTTTGCCCTCCAAGCCCACACCTTGGAGCTACTTAATCTGGCTCTAAACCCCTCAACACACACATCATCATCATCATCAACAACACTATTCATTTGCACTTTTCATTAGGTTTCATTTCACTGGGTGTCAGCAACTTCAATGCTAATGACGTAGTCCACAGCTCTTAACAAAAGAAAGACTGTAATGTCACACAGTAAGTGTTTAGTCTTCCCGTTGTTCAGCAAAACCATTGTAACATTAACCTCAGCAAAATTAAACAATATTGAAACAGAAGCCACTCTCTTTAATTAAAATTTTAAAGTAGAAACAGACAGTCATAAGTGAATTCTGTTTACAGCAGGGACACGTTTATTCATAATCAATTCAGCATGCGGGTAATCATAACAGGGTGATTTAACCACAGCTTAACTCTTCTTTTATGCTTCCCTCGGAGGGTTTGCGTTGCTAAGTGCCACCGGTGATGTGTACAGGATGCCAGCCTCACGCATTGGCTGACGGGGCGGACACACACACAGCTCTGTTTGGGAGCAAGGCCACTGAAGTGGGAAGTAATTATATTCATCAGAGGGAGAGCAGTCTGGCAGGGGCTGATGGGAAGGGTCCTTAAAGGGGCAAAAGGCCATAGCTTTTGCCCCACAAACAAATCCAGGGGCGTGTGTGTGGCTTATGTGGATTGCATTTGATTTCCTTGTCCCCGTTGTTGAGTAGTAGCAGCAGCACATTTCAGCTCAGAACTGGCATCTTCGTAAAAGCCATCTCAACACGAGATAGAGTTTCTCCCACTCTCTTATTTTATTTATATCTTCCCCCTCGAGCATGTAGCTTTAATGAATTTGATGAAAGTCTGCCAAAAAAAGAGCTCTGCCACTCTGATGTGACCCAGCTGGTGGCCATGTCAGCTGGTCCAGATGTGGCAGTGACCGATGTGGGTTAGCGTCTCCTCTCTGTGGGTCCCAGCCCCTGTCCCACCCACCGTGTACAAAAATGGCCGCTGAATAAATGCTGTGTGTTCCCTCACTCAAAATGGATCTTTTTTCTCTCTCTTTTTTCCCCTCTTCATTTTGAGCTCACGTGTCGACACGAGCAGACAGGGAATCTGACCCCAAACCGCTCACCTCTTGATGGCGCAACGGCTTCCCTGATGCACGTCGTCGCCACGGCAAAGATTCTTCATCACCGGTCTTGGCGCCTTGCGAGAAAGACAAGCGGGCTGGTTTGAGGTCAGCTGTCTTGTTCTGCCGGGCTTCTGTATGGACGCAGGAGTGGACAGGAAAAGAGAAAGAGAGGGAGGGAAGATGGCGGTGGCTCGGTGGAGTGTGAGGGGGAAAGAGAGGAGGAGAGATTGAACAGCTGGAGCTGGTTCTTATTTCTTAATCCCCCTCCATCCCAGTGCATTGTGGGATAGCGCAGCATCCCAGGGCCTGCGGCTCATCCCACCTGTCAGTCGGGATTGCATCATCAGCCTTTGCACTCACACACACACACACAAACACGTTCACTTTCACACACAGATACAAACTTAGTACATGCATAGAGTCTCGTACTTTTCCATGCATTCACTACCTATTAGGCCTAAGAGCTTCACACAATCGGCCACTGTGTCTGAGTTGGACAGACAGAACCTTTTGTCGGTGCTGAAAATAGCCCTAGTGTGCTGCTTCCTTCAGCTTTAAAGATATCATTGTTACAGCATTGATTGACTTGAGAGCAGCATACCTGCAGCATTGGCAATGTACTGAAATGTTCCCAGTGGTGGAACGCCCTCTTCTCCTCTCTGGAGGTTGTTGATGTGCACAGGTAGCCTACAATCTCAGAGGGAAGTAACTTCCCTCATAACAAATGCTACTTTATCTTCTGTTCAGGCAGGGATTGCTACTCCCTAAACCAGGACTGTTTCTGTTTGGTACAGGTTGATACCTCACAGGTGAGATGGGTGAACATGATGAATGTCATTTGCATGGTTTTGCATGTGTTGCTAATAAATAACCAGAAATTATCCAGAGTGCTGTGCAGCCCAGGGGTCTCCCATCTGAGCCCTCCAAGTGAACAGGGGCTCAGATATTTTGTGTGCGTGTGTGTGAGAGAGAGAGTTTTCCGAGCAGAGGGTAGCAGGCACCCCTCCCCTCCGTGTTTAAAATGCAGGTGCTGAGCCACCATGCCTCACAGCTCAGAGCCACCCCCCACATGCCCTGAGAGTACCTCCACACACCATAGAGGAACCACTCAGATTAATCCCCCTCATCATAATATTTGCCTAATTCAACAACAAAGACTGCTCTCCTAACAGGAGATGGCTCTGCCCTTCTGCAAAATACATGCACGTGATTCTTCTAGGTGTTGGCCAGTTGGGCTACAAGGTTTCCTCACAAAATGCAGGTGATTCTCTCTTCCCTAATGACTCCGACCTTACCACTCTCTGTCCAGTCCCCTATCACATCTACTGTAAGCATCTGCCAGTGTCCTCCAACAGGCCGGTAGCATCCCCCTCTGCCTTAAGGCTGCAGATGATCCATCCCTTCTCTCCTACCTAGGGGACCGTCCCAACATCTGCATTGAAAAACACTATGAGACCTTCCCAACATCTGCGTTAAGAATTAGTATGCATTTTAAAAGTGATAGTCTCTCTCTCTTTCTCTCTCACTCTCTCTCTCTCTCTCTCTCTCTCTCTCTCTCTCTTTACATGCTTGTCTGCACAGAGCTGTACCTGTACCTGGCTGTGGGGATTCTAAGGTATAGACCTTGTAACAGTTTCCAAAAATAGTACCTGCCTCAGGCCTTGTAAGTAGATTATTAATGGTCAGCTGTGTATTTCAGCCTCTTTGTACTCTTTCTACTCTATATCTACTCTGTAGATATTATAGCTCTTCTGTCGCTTTGCTTTTTAACAGATATCAGACTCTTTTTCTTTTCTTGCCCACGCCGACAGGCTTGAGAGGGACCCGCGTTGAGAAGTCTGAGGGATTCAGTGGCAGAGCAGATAATTGGCTACCTGCACCTTTGATCACCACAGAAGCAAGGCCAACTGTGTAATCCTCTCACACGCTCACAAAAGCACAGCTTCTTTTACATTCTGCAGCTTCTGGCGGACTTCTCTTCAGTAGGAATAATAGTGATGCCTCACGCTGCATAGCCAGTCAAGCGCTAAGCTACGTGCTACGTGCTACATTAGTGATGACCATTTCCCTTGAATACCTGAGGGACGTTGGCAGGTGGGTTTTGAGTTTTGCATGGCAGGATTTCCTTGTCCTCATTGGCAGATTCTACACCCATATTTGGCACACTTTTGCCTGACAGAGAGAAGACTGTTGCTAAGCTACCCCATCTCTGACAAGGCTTTAGGATGCTACAGTTTGTCTGGGTTTTTATTTATTTTATTTATTTTGAGAGGGTGGCAACTGGAGCGGTGGCAGTGAGAATATGTGTCGCGCATGGTGTGGTGTGTGTGTGTGTGTGTGTGTGTGTGTGTGTGTGTGTGTGTGTGTGTGTGTGTGTGTGTGTGTGTGTGCACAGATAGTGGCAGGCATTTGAGCTGTCGGTATTCAGTGCTAAGGTAGAGAAAGCCTCTCTCACATTCTGCACTGCAAAAAGGGATCCCCTCCCTGGCTGTGCAGGAGTGTACATAGAGTGAAGGAGAAGGAAAAGAGAGAGAGCTAAAGGGAGGGAAGGAGAGGAGATGAAGGGAGTGAGAGAGACAGAAAGAGAGAGAAGGAGGGAGAGAGAAAGATGGGTGTAGAGGGGGAGGACACGGATAGAGAAACCAGAGCAAAAGAACATTCCCCGGGGCGGAGGGAGAGGAGAGGAGTACCCTCGTTTTTAATGCACTCATTATGCAATAGCAATACTCAGTACCCCTCCTTTCCCAAACTCTATCCCTCTCTCTTTGTCCTATCTCTCTCTCCCCCACCTCCCTCTTGCACAAACATGCTTACACACACACACACACACACACACACACATACTGTACTCACACACAACTGTATGCCCTCATAATCCGACGAACAAGGCATTTCTCTTTATCACGAGGCAGCCGCTCACAACACTCACTAAAGCCTCCACCCTGAAACAGAAGCTGGGTCTCTCTCTGCACTCCCCCATCACTGGCGGGGGGGTCACGTGTGTCCTCTCCCTCATCCACCCCCCACCCCATCTCCACCACTGACCCATCCTTTTGGTCAGGACCTTGAATCCCGTCGCATGTCCCCTGGCCTCCCCATGTGCTGGACCTTTTAAGCTGAAACAGAGGAATGCCCTTAAACCACATAAAAGCGCCGGAGGCTAGGGCAGGGCCGGGGACAGGGTGTGGTGTGTGGCATGGCGTGGTGGTGTTGGTGTTGGTGTGGCGTGGTGTGGACACGAGTGAGCAGCGGGTGTGGACGCTGCTGCCTCAGCACTGTCTTTGTCCCCACTGGAATGGCCGGCACATAAAAGAATTGCTGCAGAGCGGCTCCCATTCAGCGGCGGGATTAGCAGTGCATTACTGTCCCCCTGCCCTCTGTCTGATGCGCACACACACACACGCACACACATGCACACACACACATGCACACATGTGCATGGACACACACATACACACACGTGCATGGACACACATGTGTGCATGAACACACACAGACACTCAAAAACATGCTCACACACACACAAAACACATATACACACACACACATGCATTCATCCATACATGTGCATGAACACAGACACACACACACACACACACACACACACATTTGCATTCATTTATCCCATACATAAACCTGCTCAAATGTATGCAAACATACACAATCGTGTACATATCTTATATTCTCATATTTCACATATGTAGACAGATTTGTACATTCGGTCTCTCTTGAACACACACACACACACACACACATAATGCCGATACAAACACTCACACCTAAAGCATGAATTGTTGTGTCAGGGGGCCAGTGCAGCAACGCACTCCCATCAGCACAGTTTGTTTCTGTCTTTTGTTTGTTTTTTGGTGCATTTTCATTAGACTTTTCTCTGTCGGTTCTCCCGCTTAGAGGGGGGGGGGGGCGATATTTTTGAACCATTCTATTTATAGCTGTGCAGTGTATGACCGAGGGGGGAAACCCTGCTTCTGGCTGTCCTGTAGCCCCAAACAGCCCCCTCCCTTCCACTGACTGCCGCCACCTCCCCTCTCCTCCTTTCTCCTCTCCTCTCTCATCCCCTCCTATCCTTTCCTTTTCATCCCATCTCCACTCTGCTCTTCTCCTCTCCTCTCTTCTCCACCTTCTCTCTCATCTCTTCTCCTCTCCTTTCTTCTCTTCTCCTCTTCTCTCCACCTTTTCTCTCCTCTCTTCTCCTCTCCTCTTCTCTCCACCTCTCTCCTCTCTTCTTCTCTCATCTCTTCTCCACCTTCTCTCTCCTCTCTTCTCCTCTCCTCTCCTCTCTTCTCCACCTTCTCTCTCCTCTCTTCTCCTCTCATCTCTTCTCCTCTCCTCTCCTATATTCTCCTCTGCTCTGCACTCCTCTCCTCCCCACCTCTCTTCTCTCCCCCCACCAACTGGCCCCAGATCAGTCACGCTGTGGCGTGCGCCATCCACCTCCACCAGCATTCACTGGAACCACCACAGCCACTCTGCAGCTGCAATGGAAACCCAGCTTGCAAGGAAGCATACAACCAGTGCAACAAAGTGCCACGCTCAGATATGTGCAGCATACTGCAGTCGTTTGTCAGTGACAATGAAAGAGCATGACTTAATCTTAGAAATTCAGCCCCCCGGGCAGTAGCGTTATGCATATTCACTGTGCTATAAATTACCCCCAGACAGACAGGTATTCTTAACTTAAGAATCAAACTGAATGAATCATATCACAAATTTGGGCGTGCGTGTGTCATATATTCATTAATTCGAAATGAGTCTCTCGTTTGTCAGGATGTCCTATTTTCAGACGATAATTTGATAGTGCAGTGTGAGGATGAGTCACTGGTCATAAGTACCACACAGCATTGGAGACTGAGGAAGAGCACGAGGAGTAGGAGCTAGGAGCAGGTCAATGGGCTTGGGATACAGCTGCCCTTAAAAGCTTGATGTGCTTTGAGGCACTGAACAACACTGTGTGTGTGTGTGTGTGTGTGTGTGTGTGTGTGTGTGTGTGTGTGTGTGTGTGTGCCTGTGCCTGTGTGTGACAGCAGAGACATGCATGGTGGTGTGAGTGATAGGTCTCATCTGCTGGTCTGGGTGAGGTTCCTCTTGCTACCTCCGCAACCTCTGTGCTCTTCTAATTTTTCTCTTCCCCGCTGTTGTGCAGTGAGGGTTTGTGTGTGTCTGTCTGTCTGTCTGTCTGTCTGTCTGTCTGTCTGTCTGTCTGTCTGTCAGTCTGTC
Organism: Alosa alosa; assembly: GCF_017589495.1. NCBI lineage: Eukaryota > Metazoa > Chordata > Actinopteri > Clupeiformes > Clupeidae > Alosa > Alosa alosa. Next base: position 18,695,555 of record NC_063205.1, read on the forward strand.
TCTGTCTGTCTGTGTGTCTCTCTGTCTGTCTGTCTGTATACTGTAAAAAGGTGAACTTTTGTAAATCTTTACCTGAGTCTGTCAGTATATGTTTGTTGTCCATGTTTGTAATTGTATGTGTGTGCATACCGGTATATGTTTGTGTGTGTGCGAATGCACGCACGTGTTTCTTTTCACTCTCATCTGTGTGGGCGACTTGTGAATGTGTCATGTAGATGAATGAGTGCTTTAGTGTTTGCGTGTCTGCACTCGTGTGTGTGTGTGTGTGTGTGTGTGTGTGTGTGTGTGTGTGTGTGTGTGTGTGGGTGAGAAAGAGAGCGTTCTCCTGTAACAGCAAACATTGATCATAGCCACCCTCGGTCTGTGGGCAGGCATCCTCACAGAGTGTCTGTAAATACAGCCGCCTCTCTGGGGGACTTCAGCCATGGACAACAGGAACTAGTGGGTGTTTTACTGCACCTCACCGTACGTGTCAGAACCGAGAAGAGGCGACAATGGCTCTGACACCGGTCCAAAAATAGTCTGTTCAAAGTGGTGTGACAGTTTGGGCTCTGCTTGAAAGGCCACTCAGACTGTCTCTTTGTTTGTAGTCATTCTAAGCTGTTATGTCGCCGCCTATTCCGTAGCGCCTAACATAGTTGAGGCATACCTCCTATTTACAGTATATTCAATGAGTGTTGTCATTTCAGTGGAAACCTGGAAAAAAACAATTGAGAGCGAGGTCAGGCTTGCTTTTGTAATACATCATCCGACTGTAACCAGTACACACATAGCCTGTAGCAGCTGGAGGATCTGGGCACTGTTAGCATCTGAATGATAATCACAGAACGCCTCCTTGACCTTGGGTGACCTCCAAGACATGCGGGGGAGCAGGGACACCAGACGGTGAGGGAAATGAGGCAAGTGGCATCCTGTCTGATTCCATGGTGACGCGCCGGCTTATTTTAGGCAACCAGGAGAGCCTTGATGGCCTCTTAGCACCAGCCATAATGATTACAGTAAGTACATGAATCATGTCTGTCTATGTTTTTTTTTATTACCTCTAGGAAAGCATGGTACATCTAACATGAAGGTATTCATTTGTGTTTGTTTTGACAGAAAATGAAGCCCAATAGCACAAGTACAATGAGCCATCTGCTAACATTCTGCGACAACAGCTTGAGAATCTCTGCCTTAAGACCTTAACCACATTCTGGAGAAGCATTCACACTTCTCCCCCGTGACACTTTTCTGTTCTGTGGTCTTTCTGTTGCGGGTTTTTGTTCTGAATCGAGTCTGTTTGCAGAGTTTGCGTTGTTTATGTGTGGTTATACTGCACTCTTCCAGTAGCAAGTTGTGTCTCCTACTATCTCTATCTCTCTCTCTCTCTCCATCTCTCTCTCTCTCTCTCTCTCTCTCTCTCTCTCTCTCTCTCAGTGCTGCTCTGTTCAGCTGGATACAGGCCCTAGAGGTTAGTGAGGAGCATGTTGTTGATGAACCTGATGACCTCTGGGAAATTAAGCCGCGTAGACAGCCACACCTGCCATTGATTTTTCTTTCAGCCTTTGCTATGTTATCTTTTCTTGCCTCTCTCTCTCTCTTTTTCTCTCTCTCTGTTCTATCTCTTCTTGCTTTTTTCACTTTTCATGTCTTTCTATAGGCTATGTTCTTCTCATTTGACGCACCCCCCACCTTTTCCTCTCCTTTTTCTAAACTTTCATCCTCATCCATCCTTTCATGTCCTCCTTGACCCCAACAGCACCGTGCAAACTCCCACTGGGTCTCTGGGGGTGTGGTGAGTACCTGCAGAGTTACTGTACAAACATGAGGCATACACATCCACCACTATAAATAGGTTCAGAGGGACTGTGTGTGTGTGTGTGTGTGTGTGTGTCTGTATGACTGACTGTGTGTCAGTGGTTGTATATGGTAATAGTATATACATGGTATATATATACCATGATGTAGTTACTCAGTCAAACTCATTTGATATGTTACATGCTTCATCAAAGCCTCAGTTACAATGCACCGCTAAAGCAACATGGTATCTACAAACCTTACAATCACTATTTACTTGACTTGACTTGACTTTGAAAATGAAGTCTATCGGACTGCATCAAGAATGCCACATCGTGCATCAAGAATGCCATTCACTGACATGCCATTCATTCCTCAAGTCTGTGAGTCTCCAAAACACTGTGCTATCTGTTGTTTGTCATTTGTAGAGGTACTGTTCACATTAGACACTGCTCACACCTCAAATGTGAAACGTGCTGACACTCAGAAAAATCCTTTAATTTGTGTATTTTATTTGTGTACCTGGACACATAAACACACACACTCTCTCTCTCTCTCTCTCTCACTCACTCACTCACTCACTCACTCACTCACTCACTCACTCACACACACACACACACACACTTACACACACACTTACACACACACTCTTAAAGAGTACACTGCCTGTTCCTTTACAGTCTCTGCCTCACCTTTGTTCTCTATGAAGTGAATGGGTCTGTTGTTTGTGAATCAGCCCAATACCCAAGCCTGCAAGCCCTCTCCTGGAAGAGGCCATAAGAGAACAGCGATGGAGGAGACTGACTCAGTGAGTGTGTGTGTATGCATGTGTATGTGCGTTTATGTCCGCATGTGTGTGTGTTTGAGCGTTTGTATTATGTGTGAGTGTTTGTGTGCCTGCCTGTGTCTGTTTGTGCATGTTTCGCCGTATGTTTGTGTGTGTGCATATGAGGTGTGGTGTGTGTGTGTGTGTGTGTGTGTGTAGGTGTAGGTGTTCCTGTATGTCTAGTGTGTGAGTTGGTGCTCATCCCAGCTCCACTGTGCATGTGACCAGGAGTGCTCTTCAGTCGCTTCACCTCCAGCCTCCTCCACCACCTTCAATTACCGCGCTCAATACACACTTTTGTGAATGGCTGCTGCCAGTGCCAGCATACGCGATGACTTCGACCTTGTCTCCAAGATCATCTTCATAAATAACCCCCAACCCCCACGCCCCATCCATTTTGTTGTGGGATGATTTTGTTTTTGTCTTTCGATTATTGCTAATTTATGCCGCACCGGCTAAGATTATGCTCCCACTGAGCCAAGGTTGAGGCAGTCTAATTGAATATAGGCCCGCAGAGTTTGCTGATAGATTCTTATCTCTTAATTGGATGATCATTAACTGAGGAAATGGGGGATCGCATCGCACTGTCTTGGAGTCCAGGGAGACCAAAGACATGTGACTCTGGACATGGGACGCGGGAGGTGGGGGTGGGGGTTCAGAACGGCAGTTGAGGCGGAGGTGCTGGTGCTGCTGTCAGACAGGGGTGACAATGGCTATGACCGACCGCCTGAACCAGCCGATGTGGCAGTTTTCTTTTTCGAGGGAGGATTAGTGTGACAGGTCTGTCGGCAGCCAGAGCTGGGGGTCCCGAACAAAAGGGGGAAAGCATGGAGGCTGTCAAAGCAACTTGGCTAGTCAGTCACAAAGGGAGAAAGAGTCATCGAGCCAGCCCCACTAACCTCTTTGCATTAAGCTGCACTTGTCCAAATGCATGCAAATGCATTACTTCTTACTCCTGTAAATATCCATACACACTACTAAATGTCCTTGATAACTATAGTCCTTTATTCTAAGCTAACTCTCAAGTCACACATTGGGCTCAAAATGGTCCTTATAATAATGATGTGGAAAGACGCACGGTGTTCATATACATATTTAACAGTGTGTTGATGAGGTAGGCAGTTCATTAGCTATTATCAATTTGTAATTAAGGTACGAGTAATGTATTCAGCTTGCTGCATAACTTATGGAATCCACAGGGTCCCTGGTATACTGTATGAATAATTTATAGGCAGCCAAATTAAATTTAAAGTTTGTTTCATTAGAGGCAGTAAGACAAAAAGGTATGTGTGTTGGCATGTAAGTGTATGTGCATGTGTGTATGTATGTGTGTCTGAATGCAGATGTTCTGAAATGAGACTGTGAGTGTGTGCGTGTGTGTGTGTGTGTGTGTGTGTGTGCGTGTGTGCGTGTGTGCGTGTGTGTGTGTGATTGTGTGTATGTTTGTGTGTGTGTGTGTGTGTGCGTTTGTGTGTGTTTGTGTGCGTTTGTGTGCGTGTGTGCTTGTGAAGCTGGGGAGCCGTTGCTTTCATGTCTGATGCTTAGTGCTATTTCCAGCCTGAGCAGTGCAGCATAGGTGAAATCACAGAGAGCTTTTTTGCTTTTGCATTAATATTTTGGGAAGGCCACTCATCAACAGCTCAGCCTTCAAAAGCTCTCTGATATCTTTGTTCAGTAGAGGCAGGGAAGAATCGAAAAGACTTCGCTAACTGAATTGAAATATAACCTGATGAGCCAAAACATTATGAACAGTACAGTTGAAGCGAATAGGATTGATTAGCTTTGCTGCCTGTCAAGGTCTGAATATTTCGGCTGATCAGTGAACGACCAGTTCTCAGTGTTGCTGGATGTGGGAAAAATAGGTAAAGAAGAGGTAAAGATGTAAAACAGGTAAAGAATCAATTTGTCATGGACAGATAACTGGATTGGAGTGTCATCTGGACTGGAGCACCAATAATGTAGGCTATCCTGCCTGGTCCAAACTGTCTAAAGTGGTTCCTTGGCTAGTCGCAGATCATTGTTATGAGAGGAACATTTCACACAACACATGGGGAGAGCCTCAGACCATGCGCTCAGTTGCCATGCCAATCCCTGTTGTCATAAACACGAAACACCTACAACAGCCATGTCCGTCTCACAGCTGGACCTTGGAGAAGTGGAAAAAGGTTTGTCTGGCCCAGTGAGTCCTGTTTTCTTTCACATGGGAAGTCTGCAACTGGAGAAGCAAGACACTGTGAGGCACTGTGGGACGAGAAACAAGTTGGTGGAGAGAGTGTGATGGGCAACCCGGAGGAGTCTGGTGCATTAATCTGACGTGTGTGGTGTAGTGTGTAGTGTAGTGTAGTGTAGTGTAGTGTAGTGTAGTGTAGTGTAGTGTAGTGTAGTGTAGTTTAGTGTAGTGTAGTGTAGTGTCAGTTTGCCTACAAACATCACCTCTTTAGGTATTCCCCCATGGCAGAGGCCTCTTTCAGCAGGGTGATGCGCTTTGTCATACTGTACTGTGCCACATTGTTCAGGGATGGTTCGAGACACATGGTGAACAATTCAAGAATTCCAAATGTCCCAGTTCAGCTCAGCTGGGAAGACTTACCGATTTTTAAGACCGATTCATGGGAAATCTGAGGGAGTCAACGGTAGTTATGGTGTTCAGATACGGCAGGAATCGTTGTGTATGTTTGGGTGATGGATTAAAATCCTTTGAATTATTTCCGTTGTCGACACTATCCAGATTCAGTCAAATGTGTTTGGTGTTATCTTGACCGGTCTGTTTTATGGTCACCATGGTTATAATCATGACATTAAACAGCCAAACAGAGCTCAGTCGTTATGTTTGTGCTCATAACTAACTCCCAATCATACCAGACTTGGTCTCAATCTTGTTCTTATTGGGTGCGATGGAAAAAAACAGGAGGTCTCTCCCCATCTTAAGATGTGATGGGACAGAGGGGAAGTTTGAGGCTCCACTGCACAACTGACAGGATGTGCTGTGTACCACCGGGGGCATAGATATTAGAAATCTAGATATCGTATTGGGCTCCAGAACATACATAAATAGCGCCGCCATCATGGTGGGGGCAACGATCACTGGAGGCCAGTGAAGTCTGATTGGAAATCAGACAGGTGTCTCTGTTTGCGGGCAAGTGTTGCCCATAGACAGTAAGGTGATGTTTGCCCCAGCAATATGGCGGCCACGTTCACCTATGCCACCTAATATAACTCGATGGACAATGCCGTATCTAGCTTTCTAATATCTATGCCACAGGGTACCTTGTCGAGTCCATTTCCTGGTACATGGAGGACCAACAGCATAGTGTTCATTGGGTTAATTGCATTGAAACATTATACATAACATGAATACTGCAATAATGCTTGAAGTTCAAGTGTAATTCTTGTAATTTATCAATAGCAGTAGGTTATAGCTTACAAAACCAGGCATGTAATCGCCTAATATCTTAGGCATATCTAAGTCCAATTGTGAAATGCATGTGTTAAAATACATGTGCCAGTTTTCTGTGAAGTCTGTGCCAGTCCTGGTGAAACGTGATCCCTCACACAGAGCACTCTCTCACTCCACTGGCTACTTGGCACAGAGCCATCAGAGGGGTCAACAAGGTCTCAGCCTCAGCATCTCTGCCCGTCTCAGACTGCATTTCAACAGCCCACTTCTACTAACTGACTGTCAAAACGAATCATAATGTGCAACTGTCTAATCTGCAAGTATGTGTTAAGCTAGTTTCTTTTTAGAACATTATCAAACTCCTTTTGATTATGCAGTGATGTGAAAGAAAGGGCAAACACATATCAATCACATATGTCTGTAGGCCTATCATGAGCCTAATGATAATATTGTTTTTATATAATAAACAACATGCCTTCTCTTTTGACAATGGTAAGTCAAATAGGACAAAATAGGCTAGCCTACAATGCAAAATGTGAAAGAGAACCCAGGGTAATTTGTATTCACAATGCACAGATAATGTGACCTGTGCCGCAGACTTCAAAGCGAGCCGTGCCAAGACTACCTCTTGAGGTGGTCTCAGTTCGGTTCATGTTAGAGGGGTCTGATTTCGGATGGTGTGTTCACATGCACAAAAAATGCGGAGTCATCAATCTGTGTTTGTTTAGAAGTCTGAAAGGGACCAAGTGTGAAAACACCCTTAATTACCAAGCAGGTTGGTGGATTCTGAAAAAAAGAAACAATCTTTGTATCACCCAGGCTGTTTTTTCCATATAGTTTTGTGTTTCAGTTGTGAAAGAAACAGGTTATACAGGCTGACACCATCAACGACACTACAGATATTCTTTCCTTATCTCCCTGGGCCGTTTGTGGTGTTTACAAGGCAGGGCTGTGTTGGTGTTAATCAGGTAATGTCCCTTTAATATGTCATGTTAACCATAACCCAGAATGGTGAATTGTGGGTCAAATTACCATGGAAACCCCTTGGACAGGTCCCCTTCCACTGCTGCCAAAACACCTGTCTGGGGAACTCCATAGCTCCCCAGACACTGCGGAACACCATACCTCCCAGCACACTATTAACCAGGGTCCTCTCCTAACAGGCTAGTGTTCTCTACAGGGGGGCTTGAGCCAGAGAGAGGAGTGGGATGGAGGAGGATGCATTGTGAGGGTGGTGAGGAGGTCAATAAGGGAGAGAGATGGAGATCAGGTGGAAGAGGAGATGGAGGGACAATGAGAAAGTGCTCCATGAATAAGTCAGTGGGTCAGTGAAGGGGTCAAAACGGTGTCTCCTCATGTGTGGCTGTGCGTGTGTGTGTGTGCATGGGTGTGTGTGGGTGCGCGTGCGTACACATGAGTGTGTGTGTGTGTGAGAAAGTGAAAGGTTATGCATGATGTGCCCATGCATGCCTGTCTGCATTTGAATGATTGAAGTGAAGGTATCATGTTTGAAAAAGGACTACCTCATCATTTCTGCCAGTATATGCAGAGGGGGAAAAAAGCTCCTCTTCACCTCAAACCCAAATATCAAGACCTTGAAATGAAACTGAAAAGGTCACATTTGCTATGCTAATCTCAATCTTGAACTAAAGATCCTTGATTACGGAGTCTCTGGGCTTGGTGTAGAGTAGACAGGACTGGACTGTGGTGGTAAGCACTGGCTCCTGCCTCGCCCTGTGCCCTGTGCCCGGTGCCCTGAGACAGCCAGCACGCAGGAACAGGAAGCCCAGCCAAGTTTGCCAGCCAGCGCCGCCACTCGATAGAGAGAGAGAAAAGGAGTGAGGAGAGATGAGCTGGGGAGGGAGGGAAGAGAAAAGAGAGGAGGGGAAGGGTTATTTCCTCCTTCTCTACAGTCCCATTCTCATTTTAGAGAGGATAGCCTCTCTCTCTCGCTCCCACTCTGTGAAGTCTCTCACCCGATGCCCATTTATCTTTCTCACTTTTGTCTGTCTCAATCTTGATCTGCACCTCTCCCTCCCTCCATCTCTCTCTCCTTCCCTCTCCCTTATTCCCTCTCTCTTATTCCCTAATTCTTCTCACTATACCGTCTGTCTGTTTGTCTCTTCATTCCCAATCTCTCTGTCACTGCGTCTCTGTTAATCTCTCTCGCTCACTCGGTTTATGTCTCATTCTCTGTCTGTCCCATTCTCTGAGCCAGAAGGCAGGGAGGGAGGGAGAGAGAGTTGCCATGGGAATCCTGGTGCAATACCCGTCTGCTAGACCTCCAGAGGTTTTAAGATTATCCCGCGTTTCATCAAGGAGGGGGAACCCTGTGAGAGACTCCTAGGGTTATTTTTTACTAATACACACAGTACATATGTGCATTGGACCAGCTCAAACACATACGCCTATGCACACACATAACAGACAGACACACACACACACACACACACACACACACACACACACACACACACACACACACACATGCAACTACTTGCTGTGGGCATACATTATACATTTCCTAAAATGCACATACACATGACACACACATGCACATGCACAAATACACAAAACACACTCATACACATATATATTTATGCTTTACTATTCTAGCCATCCTCAGTGTTGCCTCATTGCTTGGCTGTGTCTTATATAACGCTGTTGTAGCCCTTATGCCTCAGTCAGGTAGTTAAGTATTTATAATGCGCCTTCAACACGCAGGCGAGGGTGGGTCACTGCTGCCACATCCCTCCTCGTTTTCTGCCTTCTCTTATTCAACGCCAAGTCCAGCCCCCACCATCCATTCCATCCTCTCCTCTCCACTTCTTTTAGTCTCTCTCTCTCTCTGTCTTCCTCTGTCTCTCTTTCTTTTTCTCTCTCATTCTGTGTGTTGTGACGGCGTGGGCAAACATAGGGTGTCCAGATGTGTCTAACCGGTGCGCTGGCACCAAGAACAGAGAGCCCTGAGCAGGGTGCCCCACCACAGACGCCGATCGAGTCCCTGAGCTATGGAAACTGTGCAGCAGGATGACTGGAACAGGCACTGCTGCTAGCTTCACTTGGGAATACTGATTACATGTGTATACCTACAGACTTCTGCATGAATATAGAGAATGTGCACCATATTTATTCAGTGTATGGATTTGGTGTTCCATTATTCGTGTTGTATGATGACACCTCACATGCAGGCAGCTTCCTAAAAGCAAACATTCAGAAAATACAGTGCACATTTGTAATACTGGATAATATTTGACAATAAATAAACGTATAAGTAAAATATTTTTATCTCATTCGTTTACAATTTTTCTGGATTGCTTTGACCTAAAGAAACTGGATCCTCTTGGTCTTCATGAACACCTTCTTTGCACAGCCATATCTTGCAAATGTATTTGCGTGAAAACACACGTTTTCATTGGGTTCACACCTTTCTCACACCTTTTTGCAAAAAATGCAGATGTCATTCAAAGACACATTGTGCTAAACAAAAGGAAAACATCTATTAACAGGTGAGATTCCTTGCATAAGTCTGAATCTCTGATACACCTGTGTGAAACTCCTTTGCAAAATTCTTCAATCAGCAATCATTCATTATCCAAAAGAGATATCATGTCTGTTTTGTGTTGCTATTTGCAAGAGTGGCTCTAAGGTACATTTAGAGAAAGTATTGCCTATTTGGTGACGAAAACAGTACAAAAGGTGACAAGTCTAGGTGTTTGGTCTATTTCAATAAAAAATTACAAGTTGTAGTTCAAGAAAATTTGTCATGTCTAGACACTTACTGTAGGTCTTACATGTCAATGGCAGTTACATCTTGGGAGAAATTGAAATGAAAAAGAAATGGCATAGACAGCAAAAATAAAGGTTGAAACTCCTCATTTTGAGAACAGTGTTTAGCATTTTGTTGTGCAGTGTGTAATGATTGATTGAAAGCGAACAGTGATTTGACTACAAGTTGTGTTGTTTGAAAGCAAAATGGGCTTTACGTGTTTTAAATGTTGTTATAGTGTTACAGTCTTTTGGAAACAAAATGTGTCATTTTGGGCCAGAGTGATTCTGTTTAAACCTGTGTGTTAACTGTTTTGACAACGTGATGTCAGAGTTGACGCAGGCATTTAAGCAATCGAGAAAAAACTGTAATTAGATGTCTTTACATAAAGATCTGTTGATACTCACAAATGTTCAAGCTGAACTGAATTTCATTGTTGGTGTGATCTTACAAATCCAAAGTGATTCCCTGCTACACGTATAAAATGGAAATCGTTACATGTTTTGGTTCAAATCATCTAAACTGTGGTGATGCGATGATGGCTTTGCTTGGTTCTTCCCCTCTCTGACTCTCTGTTACTGTAATACTCATTCCAATTGCTACCATTTGCATGCTCCTGTTTGTGAGACACACTGTTTGTTACAGTAATTTCCCCAAGGCCTTTGGGAGGTGTTGAGGGACACTTTGCCTTCCCCAAATCCACAGTGTCAAGAGACCACTTGTTTACTCATCCATTTATTCTAAAGGACAACAACAACCATGGCAACATTTTAAGGATGGATGCTGGCTCTGGCCTTGCAGAATTCTCTAGAGGGTGGGTGTGCTTTGTTCATGTCCACTGTCCACCCAGCTGTTCCAGTAACTCACTAGGATCCAGCCTTGTGTGCTTACTGCAGTACATGGTTGTAATGGAATGTGTTGAGAGCTGTCCATGATTGTATAACACCACATGGCTACACTTTATGATCAGTGACTTTATTATGTACTTCATGCTTGAAATATGGATTGGGATGTTCTGCATCTGATATTAGTATACTATGATGTACTGTGGTGAAGGTTAGAGATTAGTTTTTAAGTACTATGTGCATCGTGAAGCCAAAATAGAGTTGGACTTTAAGTCGCTTGTCATGTGAAACACTGCTTTCTCAACTATATGTGAGGATCGTGTCATGTGTCCATCTCCCACTTTTCTGGACACTAGAATGTGTGTTGTGCATTTGTGTGTGTGTGTGTCAGTGTGTGAGAGTACCTGTTCATGTGTGTGTGCATACACGTGTGTGGCATGCGTACATGTGTCACCCTCAGGAATGCTGAGTCAAAGTCTCCCTCTGAAGGGTTAAGGCTGGCGTGGTGAGTCCTCTGCATTAATATTTAAATCTTGTGGGCATCTATATGTCATCTCCTCTTACAGTCAATGGCAAAGCTATGAGAGTGGAACTGAAGCCTCAGCAGCCACTGATAGCAGTCAAAGACAAACAAGAGAGGAGAATTGAGTGAGATGCTCTCTCTCTCTCTCTCTCTCTCTCTCTCTCTCTCTCTCTCTCTCTCTCTCTCTCTTTCTGTCTCTCTCTCTCTCTCTCTGTCTTTCTCTTTTCTCATTGTACAAAGGTGCGGCTTGTCACCAAAGACTGAAATATTTATTTAAGTGCTTGCTTTTGTTCTCTGTGTCAGCATTTGAAACAGCTATTTTTTAACTTCATAAACAAGCCTGCATCAGTGCTCAGAGAAGGGTCCTAAAATGGAAACTGTCTAAAGTAGAAATGCCATTATAATAATACTGACACTCGGATGATGCATAGCATCATATTCACCTTATCCCACATTTGTGGCAACACATCATCTAGCTACTGAGTAGCCATTTCATGCTATAGAGCAGAAGGGTTACATTAAGTACTTTAATTGCTTGTTTATTTTTTAATGGCAGCTTTATACACTGTGGTGCAGATGCCTTTCATCGGACCTAAAATGATCTCTGTGTCACCATGACATGAAGTGAAGTTCCTGTCTGTTCAGCTGGTGCAGGTAATTAACAATGAGCCAGATCAGTGACCCTTAAAGCCCTTAAAGGTGTACTGTCACACTGCTGTGACTGGAATGTTGGACAATGAACGTTCTAAAGAATATCTGGGTTCATTCAGAGCCTTTGTACGGCTCTGGGTTCATTGAATTCAACCAGAGACGTGTTCTAAAGGATCTTTGATTCAACACAGAATTTTAGAACCTTAAATTGTTGCGGAACAGAATCCTATGTTAGAATGTTCAAAAACCCACACCTTTGACTTGAGGGCCTGTTAGAAGCTTAGTGTGATCACACTGCTGCTGTGACGGAAACTTCATGGGGGGGAAAATAAACAAAGCACTCCAGGCGATACCATTCATACGACCATGCCATTAAGGGCTCAATCAGAGACTTTCTAATGAGGAGACACAGCACTCAAAAATTCCTCAATAGAAATAGGTTTGTAATGCCAATATGGCAGTTGTCTACACATCACACCCCTTCCGCGGCAAAAGGTTGACATGTGTATACATTGAGCCAATCATGTGCTGTGTTGTGAATACATTGAGCCAATAATGTGGTGTGTTTTGAAGACATTGTGCCAATCATGTGTTGTGATCTCGCCGCTGGAGCAAGATTGGTGTAGTGAAGCCTTACGCACGTGCATTTCTGCCGAAATGGATGCCCGATGAGTGCCTAAAAAGCGTTGCAATATGGCCGCCGAGTGGAGGGACTTGCCTTAAAAGACTTTGGCTCAATTAGGAGCCCTGGTGCCGCTGTGCCAAAATGCTTTATCATCTGATTATGTTTCGGAGCATTCTCATGTAGTAGTATAATAAGCACTTTATAAGTGTCTCATCCTCTGTGACCTGTCAGCGGGACTCACATCACAAACATTTCCCCCAGTGTCTTCTTCATTTCTAAAAAGTGGCTTGTATCAGAAGCTTCTCCATGATGTCTCTTCTCTTCCATGCAAACGACTTGAAACCGATGTGCCAGGTCTGCTATTAATCTTAAGGTGTGAAAAGGGAGTATTAAATCATCAATTATTTCCATCCTCTGAGACAAGAGAAGGGTTGTTTTTTCATCATTAATCGTCTCAGCTCACACTTATTTTGAGCCAACCAAGGTATGAAATCTGCACCAATTTGAAGCTGACAGTATGTTTTATTCATTAACAACATATCATACGCTTGAACACATCTGATGACAACCTTGGCTATGCTGTCATTAGCAGTGTTGCTTGGTTCATCTTCAACCCTCAGGATGCATTTTACACCCCAGCCTAATCCACATTGAGCACATCTCCTAAGAAGAATCCTATAGGACCCTACTCCCTGACGTTAACAATATTCATGGGAAAATGAGTCATGAGCCTATGGGAAGTCAACCTGTGACATCATCATCAGAAACATACAATTATCCCTTGGAGACATTGCCCATAGTCTTGAACCCAGTGTTTTTAAATGTATTTTGTATGTCAAAGTTTTAACACATTAGAGTGCTTTGATGTCTATAGTGAAAATAAATCCCCCTGCTCCCCCATCAAAGAGGCTGACCTATACCAGAGGATAGTTCCAGGCCACCGCTCCCTATTACTTACTTACATACTTTTGTGCTTTTGTGCATGCGTTGTGGAGGGGTGTCTGAACAATAGACAAACTCCTCTAGGGACCTCTGCTCCTATAGGGGAGCAGAGGTCAACCTTGGGGTCACAAAGATCAGGCCAGTGGTCACAATCCTTTGCTGAGTAATCTCTCCTCAAAAGATGAGGCAAGTCAAATGCTCAACATGACACAGCAGTACATTTTATCTTCATCTTCAGCCTCGCTCATTTTCTTGTGCAAGACTGCCATTTAGCTATTCCTGAACCAATTGCGGAGTTGTTATTGTTGTTATGCTTAGGCGATGCATGTTCTATGCGGCGGCTGTTTAATATTCTGTGCAATGTTTATTTTCTTTGCTCTCAAGTCCCTTTGTTAAATAATGCAACACGAGGGAGCATCTTTAATTTTCAAGCTGAATGGATTTGCGCTAACTATCTGGTGCACATTTGCTGAGGAGCGTATTGGGGACAGTGTTACTGTGTTTGGGAACAAAGCGAGTCTATTTATAATCTCAAAACTTGATAGCAAGTGTGAATTACCTTATGCTAAAAGGAAGGTTGCACTGTGGTGTGATTATGTGGCAGAGGCAACAACGATACGAGACTGTGACATTTAAAGGTTAAAAGGTAACTCTTGTCTAATTAATACTTTCGAAGATACCATCTAGTCAACAGCAGGTCCTAGCTCAACTCTCTCTCTCTCTCTCTCCCTCTCTCTCTCTCTCTCTCTCTCACACACACACACACACACACTCACTGTCAATAGTAAATCATTTAGTAATTTCTCTCATTCATTGTGTCACCTCAAGATACACCTCAACCATCATATACTGTGGAGGCTGTATTCAAAAGAGAGTGAAACACACTCACACTGCTTTAATTTCTTTCTTTTTTTCAAAATGTGTAGACCCACCATTCACCACCTCTAATATTAAACAGTGAAGAAAATAAAGACTCCTTTTTTCAATAGTGATGTTTTCAAGACTTCTGAAGATATCCCTGTATTTAGATCATTCAGAGACAACCGGTTCTTTGACAATCTGATCTTTCTTTTACTCTGCCTTGCGTTGCTGCTTTTTGGAAAATGCTGCCATGTTCCAACCCAGTGGAATGCAATGTGAACAAAGCCTTCGGCCAAAAGACATCTGAGAGCACTACTTGGTCACTTGTATGTGATCACTCCATTAGTTTCTTCACAACCAGATCTTTGAAAATTACATGACTTCCCTGCATGGACAAACTGAGTCAGTATCTATTGGAATGGAGATTGGAAGGGGACAATTTATCACATGACATCCACAGACTCACCTTGAGTTATTTAGGATACAGTTGTAACTTCTCTTGCATAATGATGACATGACAACACCTACCTATTACTATAAGGCCTTCTTTTCTTCTTACCAACGGGAATTACTTTTTGCCACTTTTTGTGCTACCACTGAACTTCAGCTCAATGTTCACTGAAAATGCACCATAATATATGCTCTCTAGGCTATATTTGACGCCACAGTCAAATATTCCTTTATTTTTTAAGCAACAGATCAATGAATTTTCTCAGCAACAGATCAATGAATTGTTATAAATTGTTAAACTGCACATTATAGGATAGGCCTACACAGTTTTAAAAAGAAACATGAAAGCAGAGGATGAAAAGTGAGGGCAAATAGAATAGAACAGTGGTGCCATAATGGAGAACAACAACACTGATAAACACTTCAGAAAATGCCATTTGTGTTGCTGGTGAAATTTATCTTGAAGAGAGAAATAAACACTAGAACAGGAGTCAATGTAATGAATGAAGACAAGGATAGTACAGAGGTTAAAGAGGATGGCTTTAATTAGACCATATGAGTAGCCTACATTTTATGGAAACATTTGGACATAGGCTATAGGCCTAGTCCAACACAACAATGAAGAAAACAGTTAAAACCACAGCAACAAGTCCAGGTCCCTATACTGAATATTCAGGTTACAAGACTGTTTTTTTCATGAGTCATTTTGAAACAAAGACACATTGGGCTATAGGTAATTAAACATTAGCCTTCATTATACTTAGGCCTACGTCCTTTCATTGTTAACTGCAAACTAATAGTCTCAGGGAAATAGTGCCAGCAGTGGTGGTGTCATAGTTCTCTTGGCTTTACACATTGTCAACCATGATAGGCTATAGGCTATAGGTATCAGTCCAAAACTATCGGTAGGCTATACCTGCCCTGGATCCCCTTATAGTATATCTGCTCAAACTGAGCCTTTTCCACATCTATGGAAGCATATAAAGTATAACCTACTCTTTGCCTATCATCCAGAAAACTAGACCCATTCAATTCCCTCAAAAATGTCAGCCCCTCCCATTGTACCGCGTTGTCCTGGTGACTGGCGGGTTACGTGATGACGCTAGATGTATATGAGCGCACGCGGCGGGATCTCTCTCCCTTTTACCGCCATCAGATCTGGGTCCTTTTCTCTCTCAGGCTGCCTCACTGCGCACCACATCACAGCCGAATCGTCAGCTAAAGGTAAGGGTTCACTTGGGAAGCTTCTCCGGTGACTTTTAATATTAGCTTCAAGCGTTGACATTTCGTGTTATACTGCCAACTGTCATCGACGATTTGTCGCTCGAATCGGTGGTGCAAAGAATGGATACCTCGCCCGCCACAGTGTTAAATCAGAAAGCAGCCATTGAGACGGGAGCACCTCCATGATGTGTTACATGATGACGAAAATGGCTGTAACGTTAATTCACTGTCCCAGTTGGGAACATTTTCTAGAAACAATGAAGCATAATGCAATATGCATGTGCTTTTTATAGCGAATGTGGTAAACTGATAGGTTGGATATTTACGTTAACGCAAACTTGACCTTATTTCTTGAGTAGACTAATGGGAGGGGAACTATAGGAGGGAGGGAGAGAGAGGTGGCGGGCGCAAGTTTTTAGTTAGCGGTAGCTTGTATCTGAGCACATTGAGACCTTACATGGGAGTAATAACAAACATTTGGAATGTCGGTTATGCAAAAAAAAATTAAACTCCTACCAGTCAATGGTTAATCATTAGTTGTTACATTTCTTGTTAAGACAGCCATCGATTGTCTGAATGTGTGTGGCGTTGTCGATTGGCAAGTTGCTAGGCAGAGATGTTTCTTCAGTGGCAGCTTGGGCTGTTTCATTTAGCTACTTGGCTGGCTAACGTTAGCTAGATGGCTAGCAAGCAAGCTTTGCCGTCCTCTGTCTGATCCAAACATTAAGTTATGTACACACACATATAGTAACCGACCTAAGGCATTCAACGGGGTGTTTTTAAAGTTTAGTAGTAAAGATTGTTGCTCAGGTGCTTTTCACTGGACGTGGTTGCGTGTCAAGAGACAAAGTCCGCGTCATGTGAGGAAACGAGGATTAAATTGGCCTGTACCTAGCGTACAGTGGGTAACTTGAATGTAGCTAGCGAGACTGGCACTCTCTTAACGACGAAGATTAGCAAGCTACGCACACTTGTCAGTCCTACTTGTGCCTGCATGGCCTTTGTCATGATGGCCGACTAGCAGATGCCAGCTAGCTAGCCAGTCATCCAACTTGTCGGGTTAGCTAGCTAGTCAATAAGAGCAACACGTGGTGATGAGGACGGGAAGCAAGATGCATCTTACAAGTTACTTTTTGTAACCAACGTTAACTCGCCGCTTGGATAAGACGAATTCTTTGTTTAAATTTGTAGTGGTTGGTTTACGCTCGCCACCTTGTCAGTTTTAATGCTCGGATGTCCCAACTTGTGAGGCAATCTAAAATGACTTCTGTAATTTCACAGGGTGGAAACCTGATAATGGCTTGGAATGTCACTAGTATAAACCGAAGCATCTCGGTAATGTTAGGCATGCATCTGTTGTGAGTCCCATGTGTATGTGAAAGGGGCCTTGCTTTAAAACTGGATGGAACCAGGTTACTATTTAAACACTTGTCCTTGAACCTCTCTGGTTTGACTTCTGTAGAAATATAATTGTTCTATTAACTCAACCTTATGTGGAGGTTTGTTATGATTTGGATTAAACAATTGGTTGTATCAAAGATTTCAATATTTTTTTTTTTTTGGTCAAAAATTCCCATGGACACCTGCTGGAGCATGATCTGATGCCAACTTTTGGGCAGTGTTTCAATTTGACCTTTTATTTCCCCCACACCTCTGCAAACCACAAACCACTGTAGCCTCTGTGTGTCTGTTGTGTTTACGTAATGACAGTTTCTGGCTAGGCACCAGGGATTTTGGTGTTTTGTAGCATCATGCAGTAAGTTCTCTCGGGCTTGAATGTACCTGGTCAGCAGGGAGGCGAGGGCAGTCTATAGTGGGATTTGTTAGAAATTTAAACAATAACAGAGGTCCCACATCCCTATTTTGCCCTCTTTGGGCAGATGTTGTGGAGTTGGATGCTCACAGAGGTCAAAATGCAAGTTGGCCTAGCAAATTGAAAGCAAGTCTTTCTGCCCTACCTTGTCCTAGAATCCATCACTTGGTTTCTCATGTTTAGTTGACATCCTGGAGGCCTGGGCTTCCTGCATCCTCACCTCTGGGTGAAGAATGCCTGTAGGGATATTTGTCCACACCACTTTTTCATAGAAAAACAAAAAAAGCCCTCACATGCTGAAGCTTTTGTTTCTCCCAGCCATTCAGAACAGCCGGTCACATTTTGACCTTTGTCTGAAAAGTTGACCATGTAGTGACCCAAGTTGTTTACCTGCAGTGTTGAGAGTAAATAATAGGCCAGTCATTTCTAGGTGGCATTTCACTGATTTGAATATGTTTAGTCTATAGCTAAAAGGAAAATTTAAAGTACTTTCATGATTAAAATAATGTGACTTACAATCCGGCTCTTGGTGTCAGAGGTTGCATGAAAAATGTAGCCTTACCAACACATTGTTATTGCAGTGTTCCCCCAGTTTGAGTTATTTTAATCCTTGGTTGTGATCCCTATATATACAATTGTCATAGTCTGTGGATGAACAAGATACTCAGTTTTAACATCCACTGCTGGGAAAGGGGGGGCAGCCGGGGGGGGGGTCTGTGTTTTAAGCAGGTGGCAGCCGCCTCCAGTTGCCTCAGTGCATTGGAGCGAGCGACGGCCTACCCATCGGACCCCCACACACACACACACACACAACCTTTACCTCTTCACTCCTCCATTCATTGCATGCCAAACTTGCATTGTCATGCTCCCAGTCAAGAGCCGTCCAGCCCACCCGCCCCCCCCCCCTTAAGTCAGTCTCTGGCACGGGAAGCCTGCTGCAGCCACGCGGCGTGCCGGGATGACCAGAGTGACTCACTCCCTCAGCCCCCGGTGTGACATCAGGCTCAAGTGTTCCCTCGGCCAAGAAATCCTGACTGCCCACCCGTCCATCTCGCACACCGCTGTGAATTAGGCTTAATAAGTCTTAAAAGCTAAATAAATGTGAAACGAGTGTGTGTGTGTGGGAATGGACTGATGCCTGGTGAAGGCAGGCGAAATGGCAGCAGATCGGAACGCTGCTGACCGCTTGCTCGATCGGGCTGATCTGATTGGGTGTGATGGTGGGCAGCTGGCCGGTAGGTCCAGACGTGTTGGCTTGTCTCCGCGGGACGAGCGAGGGCGGGCGAGACGAGTGAGTGGGAAGGAGCAGTCGATGCCTTCGGTGACTGGGACCCAGTGGCGCTGTGGTATGCTCCAGCTTTTCGTTCGCTCCCGCTCGGCAGAGAACCTCCACCCACCCCCACCACACACACACACACTGCTGTGAGGTTATCTGATGTTTGTGTGTGTTGGCAGTGTAAAGCTGCAGCAGTAGTGAGGATTGCAGAGGCTTGGCGACTGTTTAAAGCACTAACTCCATCTTTGCTCTCCTCTGGGATCTCAGCAGGAAGTTTGCAGTGCTGTGACTACAAAGCGCTGTACTCTGATAATCACAGAAAACGACTTTCTTGTTATTTTTGAACACTTACGTTTCGCAGAGGAGGTTATAGTGTGCCGATGGTTTTGGGAGCACTGCTCTGAAGGATGCTCTGACTGATGCTTGTGTGCCAACCCTGGTTGCACTTCTGTTACTGCCCCCCTCCTTTATCCCCCTCCCAAAAGTGGAGTAACACCCCCAGACGGATTCGTTTGGAGCCGTTTTGCTGTAAGCAACCAGGCAAAAAGAGATTTTAAGCGGTTCAGTGGCAAGACCTGACTGCGAAAGCTCTTAATGGGTATTTGTAACCCAAATAGTGGCACACTAAATGTGCTTGTGTGTACACGCACACATGTGTGAGTGCGCTTGTATGTGTGCATGATGCGTTGAATCATCTCCCAAAAACTTTTGACCTACATACGATCTTTATTTATACAACACAACCAGTCAAACAATTACACCCTAACCCCACCCCCTTTCCTGGTCTGCTGTGGTTATTAGCAAACTGCAGGCTGGGATAGATGATAAGGGTGAGAAATATGAACTATTGTCAGGGTGTTTGTAAGCCGCATGCTCATATTTTTTTTTTACTTTTTTAATCTTGGTTAAAAAATGTAATGTGTTCTTTCTTTCCTTCCCCTTTTTTTCTTCTTTCTATTCATCTCTTGGACAGAAATAAACCAGTCAAGCTACAACATGGCAGACATTGACAAGTAAGTGCCTCTGGTTTTGGAAACCACCTTCTCCACCACGCATGCAGGAAGGGACACACTTAAACACACGCACACACATACACACGCTTGATCATGACTCAACAGCAGCACAAAACATTGTCCAGCTTACCCCCTGTTCATCTACTCCTGAATGGTTGACTAGATGCTGCCACATCACAGGCTTCAGTTTAGTTCTTCTCCCATGAGCCTCCTTGGCCTCGGGCTGCACGTTGCATGTTCAGCACGTTGACGCGCCGCTTGACATTCTAGGATCTTTACTAGCTCAGTCTCTAATCTAAAGGCCTGGTGTAGAATTCTGAGAAATGAAGTTTCTCAGCGGAAACTTGGGAACACCATAGACTTTTTTTTTTCAAGTCAAGTCGGCTTTTATTGTCAATTTCTTTACATGCACTGGTCATACAAAGAATTGAAATTTCGGTTCTTACTTTCCCATGCAGACAGACATACTTTAAATACAGACATAGACATACTATAGACATAGCCATAGACAATAAACATTAAATTAAAGTGCAAGCTGTCGGCTGTACATGCGTTCCGACGTAGTTTCATGCGATAAACATTCCGAAAAACACTTTTTAACAACAAAAAAACACTGCACGTTCAGGAGAAGCAAGGAGTCGCTGCATCTACATTTTGATGTTGCCCCCCACACACACGTGCACACACAAGTCAGTTGAGTGCACTTTGCCACCCAGTTGGCTTGTCCACTGGTGACCCTTGTCTCACTTTGAGCAGTAACATTAGAGTGTTGATGAGCTGTCATGGGTGCTTGCTAACTTGGCAGGTGTCAAAAGCTTCTCTTCCTCTTGGTGCCATAGATAAACTTGGAGAGGGTGTTGGTTGTCAAAAGGGGTAACTGATCCGCCTCGAAGCCCATCTCCCAGCTGCAGGGTTCCTCATTGCGTGCTTGTGTGTGTGAGGGGGTGTTTCTCCTGGCCTGGGTGGCCATTTCCCTTTTGCCTGTCCTGCACAGGATCTCATGGCTCTTGTTTCCATGAGTGTACTGACTTTGGATGCCATCACTCACTCCCTAAGCACACACACATGCACGCTTGCACACTAATACACAGCAGTTCATCTTGGGCCTTACATTACCCATGTGTAGCTTTTGATCAGCTTTGATTGCTCCCCACTGGGTGCTCACATGCGTACACACACACATGCACACACACACCTGTACCTCCCTTTGCCAGAGTACAAGAGTACAGTCTCTCAGTCTTTTATACACACAACAGCAACTATTTGCCATCACGCACACAGGTGCCACTAGATCTTGGCATCAGTCCTACCCTTTGAGGTTAACAGGAACCCCCTTTACAGAACCAAAATTAAGTTGTCTTTGGTGCAAGTTTTGTACAACTGACGTGAAGGTATCTTAAATGCGACCAGAGAAGAAGGATATTGTGATATATATATGAGCTACAAACAGATGTTAGATTGCTCTGAAGTTGGGTTGTCTAATATGCTTTCATGTACCTGTGTGTGTGTGATCCATGCTTCTCTTTATCTGCAGCAAAGACCAAGCTGAAATGGACCCTGCAGATATGGAGGATGTAGAAGAAGTCGAGGAGGAGGAGACTGGAGAGGACAGCAAAGGTAGAAGTCACTCTCTCTGCTAAACTCTCTGAGGCTAGAGGGGTGTGTGTGTGCAGTGTTTCTCACAGAATTGGATTCAATTCGTGGCGGTAGCTGACTTGGACAACGGGGGGAGGTGGGGGGTGTATAGGTCTAATTGAGTGCCTGTCACTTTAAGACGCAATTGTAACACAGTTTAAAGGCTGCTGATGTGTGGATGCGATTCATAACGTTTTCTACATAGTTAAAATAAAGGTTCGTACTTCTCCTTGGGACAAGCACTTGAATTTTGGAAAACACTTTTCCATTTACATCGGGATTTTGCAAACATTCAGTGTCTGAGTCAATAAAATGAGTCCTTCAACGAAATTGACAAGCAGCTGTAAGTAGGCTAAGCATGCTAAATTCGACATCCAAACAGTAGTCCAACGTTAGCTTTGAGATGCTGCTTGATTGCATAACTTAACTTAGTTTAGTCTCTTCAATGTAGCCTACTATGTTGTGATAAGATCTTAGCAGAGTTAACTTCAATGCAGCAGTTTTGAACAAATTTGCGCAGCATGGTCACGATGCTAAGCGGATTTAATAGCAATTTAGCCAGACGTCTTCTATGCAATGCTTCTATGTGGCAACAACAATCCTTCAACAATCGTGAATATTTTGTTAAATGTACATGCAGAGGAGAGAGAGCGGGGCGGGGTAAGGAAAGGCTGCGTGCGTAAAAAGGCAGCTCAATGGCAATGCAAGGATTTGATCTTTTATATTTAATTTAAATTAAACATAGAATATTTATGTGTGGCGGCCGATTTGTTTTATTTTATTTTGTGGCGCCCCGCCACAGATTAGTCAATGTATGGGGAAACACTGGTGTGCAATTTTATTTAACTGTCCTAGCCAAAATCTAGGTAATTAGGGGTATGTCTCTTATCCAAACAAACAAAGAGATAAATTATTAACGTTACATGATTAATATCTGCATGGCTAGTATGAGTTCAGGGGTTTATTCCCAATAAAACCATTATCTTTCATTAGCTGTACTTTGTCTGCTCTTGTCTATTGTCTTTAAATGCCGGTCTGCCTTTAGGCCATTACCTTATAAATGCCATGTCAGTCGCTGCTAGCCCTGCTAGACTTGAGCTTGCCATTGATCTGATGTTTGGGCTGTGTGTGTGCTAGATTTGAATGTGACCTTTTAATCAGGAGGAAATGGTGACTGCAGGGAGGTCTAGGTCTGTGGTGCTTTAGTGAATTACTGCACAGTCACCTCACATTAGTGCCCTTACAATAGAGCCCAAGCTGATATGTCAACATCCTCAGCCAAAATGAAATGCAGTGGCCTCATAAGGCATGGCCGGACGTCACTCTTGATCTGAGAACTGATCTATGCTGAGAGACTAACTAGAGCACCACGCTAAATCCTCCAGCCCATTGATTTGACTGACTTTGCCTGGTCGTCACCTGTGCTTTTTGTAGTCCTATATGGACCCTTTCAAGAGTTCCGTTATCAGCATCATAGTTGGCCCCACAAGACTTCATTTTTAACATTCCATATGTTATCTTAATGCAGAGGAAGTAGATTGGGGCCCAAATAGAACGTTCAAGCATTGTTTTTGTTTAACTTGTTGAAAGGGTCTATAGCCAAATCTATAGACAACTGTACGTTCTTCAGTAACATTGTTTAAATGCGTTTCCTGTAGCATAAATTTGGACACCCACTTCTAACACAATCCTGAGTTAATGCTAGAGTAGGAGGAAACGATGGATTAAGAGAATCTGTCTCGCCTTGTGTTGAGCAGGTGGGGCATCACTTGGGTTAAAAGTAGCCAATTAAATGTTTTTCTAGTGACTGTTTCTTTATCTTATCCATAATGTTTGCTTCCGCTGCTCATTTTTCCCTATCGAGGAAATCTAAGTTTTTGCATGGCTCAGTCTTGGCCCACGTCCCTGTAGTCGCGCCTCCCTGTGTGTGATTTCTATTAAAGGTGGTGCGGGTTTATTTGGAGTACCCAGCACGCCGTGGCCGCGGTGTGCCTCTCTGCTGGCCTGCTGGGCGGATGCTGAGCGCTGACCTCCATGTCCTAGTTACCAGGCTTCCACTGCTGTTTCATGTCCTGGTTATGCTGCTGGAAAAGTGTTGTGTTAATCGTGACTGTGGTAATGTTGTGTCTTCTGTATAATATATTGATTTTTCTTTTCTTTTTTTCTTTCTTTTTGCAGCTCGTCAGCTCACAGTGCAGATGATGCAGAACCCACAGATCCTGGCAGCGCTGCAGGAGCGATTGGACGGACTGGTGGGCTCACCGTCTGGTTACATGGAAAGGTGAGGGAACAATGCATGTGCACGCACGCACACAGGCCAGGCACCTGTGCGTTTCTCCCAGTCATTGTCTGTGGGTCTTACTCCTCCCACTCTTAAAAAGCCATGTTTATATTGTGATGAAAGAAATGGAATATTTTGAGACTTCAATGGATCACTTGATTGCCTGCTGTCATCCTCAGATGGCAATGATTACAATCTCAGTAATAAGAGTTATGACTTAAGATTTGATCTCACAGCTTTGACTGTTTACTTGGATGTAAGTGATCCATGTCAAAAAAGAAATTAGACCTACATTCTTCTTCAGTGCTGTGTTTACTTCACTCTACTCCCCTCTCAACTCTACTGCTTACTTGAGGCACAATAATTGTGCGTCACCATAGTGTGTTCATAATTTACTCAACTCAGACTTGAGTGTGTGTGATGCTAATAGCAGTATTTCTAACAGCTCAAAATAACAGATTTTTGCAGTTGCTAGTCTCCTCCTGTTTCCTCCCGATACTGTTAGTGCTTTGTTGTGGTTTCGCACAGGCCTTATTGCTGGTACACCTGTTTTTTTTTTTTTTTTTTTTTTTTTACGCATTCTTTAACAGTTATTTTGGCATCTGCTTCACCCAAAATAAAGTTAATCTTTCCTCACAGTAGGGATGCATGATATGTGATGGGCATAAAAGCGGTGGCATATTCCAGACTATTCGCTTATCGAGTCTTTATGACGCTCATAAGTTCCTGCTTTGCACAGTTGGTGTTGGGGGGTAAATCTCCATAAAAGTGTTCTTGGCAGTGGGTCCTCGTTGCAGGCTTTTAAGTGCAGGCATCACACTTGCCATCTAAGAGCTATGTAGTGTTTTGCTGCTACAGGGTTATGGTTCAATGTAGCATGCCCCTAGAGCAGATGAGCATTTTCGGGCACTAAAACACATGCCTTTTCTTAGGGCTTTTTCTATTTCGCCCTCTCAGCTTTTAACCCTTTAGTGCCCGTGCCGAACATTCCATTTTTAGTGCTGGATGACCTCCACACACAAAAAACCTTATTTCTTGAGTATAATACATACCATCAATGGGATATACATACCATTGTAATCAGAAGGATCAGTTCTATGAATTGATGTAAAATACATATGGTAATGGTGATATATTAATGAACAGTATTTGAAAATCCTCTCCAAATGTATATCTGGAATTTGTCAATTTAATTTCATTCACATAAAAATGAATTTTCATCATATTTCTCTACAAGATAGAGAAAAATATAAAGTGTATGAAATGTTCAGCAAGTTGTGCGCTATTTAACAAAAAAGACTGTATTGGAATATCATTAACCTTTCAAAAGTTATGATAATTTTAGTGATCAGTTTAAAAAAATGCAGGAAACGGGATTTAGAATGTTGACAGAATTCACATTCACTTTCTCACCAACAACATAAAAGTATGCATAAAAACTAATAATCAAGTCAGAAACAATGGGTTAGATGTATTTGGTCTATAAGAATAAACCATTTATTTGTATATAAGCAAATGCTACAGTCAATAAGAATGACATTAAAAAAAAACATACTGTACCTTACCAGTAATACAGGAAGTAAGTATACTGTATTCATTGAAGACCATTTCGGAAAAGAGACATAAAATACATTTGATTCAACAAATACAACTTCCTTATATATGAATTATATACATGTATAAAATGTATTATTCATGAAAAGCTAGGAATACAATCAACATCACTCAAAACTCAATGTGTTCTAAACATTTGAAAGTGGATTACAGGATTACATACTTAGAACAAGCCTGTGGAGAATAAACACATACACACAAACTCATACCCACACACACTTACAGAGGAGGATAGGGAAAGGTGGGGTGGGGAACCTGAAGGTTGAACACAGAAGAGTAGGACTCATTACTAAACGCATCCCCTTTTGCAGAATGCCAAATCTGACAGCAATTTGTTTATCAATAAAACGTTTGCCTACACTCCAGGGCCATACAAGCTACTTTAGTTTTATTATGTACGTTTTTTTATAACAAGCTCCTGCTGTACAGGAATATGTACTTGATGGAAAGACGACAGAGTAGTCCCACCATCGAGTAGTGCACCATCGGTTTTGTGCTTCTTGATTAATGTCTTTCATATCACTAGGTCTTGTCATCCTCCATCTGACTGGAACTTCATTCAAGCACAGAAGGCAGACGGTTGATCAGCAGCTGTGTTCTAAAAGAATGTTTGATTCAAGTTCAGCAGCGTGTGTTTCACATGAAAGGTCCGAACTAGGCCTATTTGTTTCTCAGCAAATGCCAACGGGTTTTGTGCTTCTGATTAATGATATCACTACGGTAACAAATAGGCTAGGTTATGCAGGCTAAAGTCATATCGTTCAGGGTTGGGCAGGCCTATTTTGTTTCTCAGCAAATGCCATAATAACATAGGCGGGATAAAGTATAGAGCGCCCGGTCATTACTGTGAAAATAAGTCCCTTCAGAGGCGGAACAAGACCCTTCAGGGCGGAACAAGACCCTCGCCGCGCCGTCGGGTCCGGGTTCCGGGACTTATTTTCCCAGTAATGACCGGGCGCTCCATACATTATCCCTTGACGTAATACACATGGGTTTAGCTACCCTAAATCTGATTGCCTGGCTGGCATCAAGATAAAGACAGATTACATTTCACCTAGTAACAAACTGCTGAAATGCAATAATGACATTTCTGACAGAATATGTGATTTCACATCATGTTTTCTATAACTAAATATTGAGAGTTGTGCTTCATCTATTTCAAGTCATGCCATCTCAGAAAATGTTGAGACAAGCACGTCTGATGTTTGTCATTTAGAAGTTAGCAAGCTAAAATAGTTCACTACAGACTGCACTACAGATAACAACCGGAGGAAAGGCTATAAGTTAATTACATTTCTGACAGAATATGTGATTTCACATCTTATTTTCTACAACTAACGTTACATATTGAGAGGAGTAAAAATATCGCTCAACTTATTTCATGTAAGAGAAGCGCGGCGCCCATTGATTTATTCAGCTTTGATTTGCTATACTGTCTTGCCAATATAATGCTTACCTAACAAGCAAATTGGTGCTAGAAAACAAACTTACCTACAGGTTATATACTAACAGGTTTTTAAATGAAACTGTCAAATGAAAATAACTGACAAAAGTAGGAATCGACCAATTATCGGCCGGGCCGATTATTAGGGCCGATATTTAGCATTTTATAATAGTAATAATTGGTATCGGTCATTTTTTCCACCGATAAGCCGATACTGAAATGGATAAAGAATGAAACGCACTACTTTGTCTGTAAAGCGTCTCTCACTCCCTGCATTTGCTACTCTGTGGTTGACAGCATTGTCCCGCCCACTACACCGTCTGATTTGTTAGTTAGCACGAATGCAACCAATCAGGATCGAAGACTGAACACAGAGTTTAGAATTCTCACTGAGGCATATTGTAGACTGGGCTTAAGCTGTAAGGAGCTATTTTTCGAAGGTACTGTAAGGAAGGTAGGCCTACCTTACATTGCTTAAGTTGCAATGTGAATCACAATCATCTACACTGAAGTTACAAAAACACCACTTTGTAAGCTATTGTCTCTTTGTCAATAAGTAGCCTAAAGCACCCACCTCCTTCATTTAGCGAATTCCCAATTGATGCACATTAGTGATATAGCCTACCGTTTACTAGTTGGCCTACAAACTCGGGTGCTGCGCGTCGGGAGTTTTTGCATCCGCCTCATCCATTAATTGTTAATAATGGGACACCTCGGCGGGCGTTATCCCTTAGGCCTACATAGTAGACGAGTCCTAAATTATGCGATAGCGAACGTCTAAAAGTCTAGTTGCTGCTTTTTGACGGACTGTATCAGAAAAGACTACAGGCACCCAGGGTCAGCCGTAATTTAATCCGACCTGAACTAAATCGCGTCCTGAGCTGGCTATTACGTGCCTTTTAGGCTCACAGAAGTGTAGCTTATAGCCTACATATGGACACAAATTGCATGCTTAAATAGCCTAAGAACTATTTAAAAACTTTCTTAAGCTATTCAACCGTAACACTTTCCATCACGCAAGCACCTCTTCCTCTCCCTTTCACTCTCTCGTGCACTCACACACACGATGGCAAAGCATCCTCTTTGTAACAGGTCCCTTACA
This sequence comes from Alosa alosa, assembly GCF_017589495.1. Lineage (NCBI taxonomy): Eukaryota > Metazoa > Chordata > Actinopteri > Clupeiformes > Clupeidae > Alosa > Alosa alosa. The sequence continues at coordinate 18,723,622 of NC_063205.1, forward strand.
AGCACATAGCCCATTGTGTATGCCTATGAAAATAATTGCGATCACTCAGCTCTTGGATTAACATGATACACAGGATTTACACTTGTGATGCAAGTTGATACAATTGTGTATCAAAAGAAGAAAAAAAAGTTAGCTTTTCTTTTGAATGAGAAATTTTCAGCATATCACCATAGCCTAGGCTACTATCTACCCCCCTTTTTGACAACTGAAATATCGATTTTACATATCGGTTATCGGCCTCCTGTTTTGGTAATAATTGATATCGGTATCGGCCCTGAAAAAACCACATCGGTCGATCCCTAATCAAAAGCAAACGATAATATTGCAAGCAGTTCAGAATTATACAGTTAGCTAAAGTTACGTGACTATGCACTAGCCCCCCGCTAAGCCATAATGTTGACACTGATGAGAAAGCATATTATTGTCAAATAACATGATTTAAGGACTTCAAATTAAGATGAACCATAACTAGAACCGATGTAAAAACAATATTACCTCAGTTTATCCAGCTGTGTGGTTTCCAGTCGAGGTAAACTCCAACTTAAGTGCAGGTGGCATCCGGCTGTCTACGTCAAATGCACCGACTCAAGGGAAAATATTTTTTCAAGACTCCTCTTCAAGTATCCAAAACATTTCGCGCCATAAACCCCTTAACCAATCATATCAAATTGATGTTGTCAGCATTAAGGGGAATATTTCAGAAATAAAATCAGTCATTGGACAGCTGAGATATTAGACGATTGGCCATCGATACTTTTGTAATGAAATTAGAACGGTCGGGCTCGTAAGGGTTAACAGGATAGAGCTGAGAATGAAGGCCTCACCATTCTTGTGTTTCCTCCAAGTAGTGTTGGCACTGTGTTCTCTCGGCCTTTCAAGTGGGGTTGTATTTGAGCTGACCTGTCCCTTTGGCTCTCATCGAGACCAATATATTCCAACGTCATCGAAACCTGACGCCCTTTGCAGGCTGAGAAGGCTGGCAAAGACCCGTTTCTTTTCATCTGTCTGCCAGTTCATGAGGGGGATAGTCCGTGAAATGTGCACCAGTACATTATAACTTCATTTAATATATAGATGCATATTCTTGCAAAAAAATTTCTGTTCTGAGGGCAGTGAATTATTGGCCATTGTGGGGGTGTGCTAACCTGACCCTAGCCAGATGAATTTCGTTCCGCTTAGCTCCGCCTAGCTTCACTCACATCCATCTGGGACATCTTCCATTGAGAGTGATTTCTGCAACCGACTTTATGGTTCAGCCAATCAGGGCGAGGGCGGAGTTTCATAGATGTGACATAGCGTAGAAGCGACTGTGACTGTTATTAGCGTCACGGGTTGGCTTCGATGTGAGTGGTTGAAGTAGCACGTCAATAGATGATGGACAAGTGGCTTATTCAATCATATGCAAGCATGTTTTGATTAGGCCCAGCCTTCTGAAGCAACACTTCAATGGATCGGTTCCAGATGGATGAGTGGAGCTAGGCGGAGCAAAATTCATCTGGCTAGGGTCAGGTTAGGGGTGTGCAGGCTGTAGGATGACGTGCAGACATCTCAGATCTGAACTGGATCTGTATCTGAACTGCTACTGGCGCTGGGAGACTGCTGGCGAATTCTCCTCCTAGTGGTCTTGTGCTGCGAGAGCGGTTCTCTTCCTAGTATAGTCCAGGCAAAGTAAGGTCTGACCCAAAACTAATTGCAACAGAATTTATTTTCACATTTTTATATTTCAATTGGTGATCTAAACACCATAGTAAAAGTCCATGAAAATCCAGTTGGTGGAAATATGTTAAAATGAGGGTTGTTTTATGCATTATCCTTCAGCAAATACTGACAAAACTGTAATTAGAATGTTATAGAATAAGCATTCTAAAGAATATCTGACCCCATCTTACTTAACATGGAATTTTAGAATATTGCATTGTTGAAGAACATTCTTTTATTTTCAAAAAGGTTAGTACATTTCTCAGGCTTATTTCAGACTGGTTTGTTGCTAATTGGTATCTATTTTTACATTTTGGCCCTTTGAATCAATGGAAATGGTTGTTGAGTCTTTAAATAGAGCCAGTGTGTTTTTGCATGTAAGTGTTCCACAATGTTAAAGTTGTACAAACACATAGTTAAGCATTATTTAGCCTAGGAAAGTGTTTTTGGTGGTCTGATTTAGAGGCCACTGAATCATATACAGTATAGGCCTATCACACGAAAGTATCAGTCCATCATTTTCCTAGACTTATAGTAATTGACCTCTTGCCCGGGGGTTGACTGAGACTGTCTGTCCAATCAGAGGGGCCTGTATGATGCCTCTTTACTTTGCACAATTTTGGCTAAAACAGTAATCAGACAGCACAGTATGTTTATGTAAGTGAATGAATGAAGGAAAATTATAAAGGCAAAAATGAAGATGGACATGATCATGTCCAAATTCGACAGAAAGGTGCAGATAACTGCAGCTAGCCTCCAAAGAGGTGACTGTTGACGTCTGGCAAAAGATGCATGCTATACTAATATAGTTTAAGCTTAATAATTAAAATGCATGCCTATGCATGGGTCATGGTTTTACCAAAATAATAGAACAGCCAAAACTATACATATTCTAAAAGCATATGCCCTGTACATGAAATATAGCATTAATCAACTTATGTCCCATCTTCCTTCATGCATAATACATACTCCTCTATTCTGTATAGGCGAATCAAGTGAACAGCTGATACATTTTGGCCTGCACTATTAAGGGAAACAAATTAAACATCATAAACTATATATTTTCTAAAAGCATATAACCTCTAGAAGTGATGTGACACCAATTAGGACATGTCCCATCTTCCTCCATGCAATGCACAATACATTGCCATTCTGTATAGGCGAATCTAGTGTAAAGCGGACACATTTTAACATATACTGTCTAGGGAAAGCAAATTAAACACCCTAAACTATATATTTTCTGAAAGCATAAACCCTCCAGAGGAGATATAACACCATTTAAGATATTTCCCATCTTCCTCCATGCCATGCACATATATTGCCCCATATTCTGTATAGGTGAATCTAGTGTAAAGTGGATACATTTTAGCCTATACTGTCTATGAAAAACAGATTAAATACCCTAAACTATATATTTTCTGAAAGCATATTACTTGTAGATGAGATATAACACCAGTTAAGACATGTCTCATCTTCCTCCATGCCATGCACAACATATTGCCCTCTATTCTGCAAAGGTGAATCTAGTGTACAGTGGATACATTTTGGCATGTACAGTCAAGGGTAAACAAATTAAACACCCTAAACTATATATTTTCTGAAAGCATATACCCTCTAGAAGAGATATTACACAATTTCAGACATCCCATCTTCCTCCATGCCATGCACAATACATTGCCCTCTATTCTGTAAAGCTGAATCTATTGTAAAGTGGATACATTTTGGCCTATAATGTCCAGGGAAAACAGGTTAACCACCCTAAACTATATATTTTCTAAAAGCATATGCCCTCTAGATTAGATATAATACCAGTTAAGTATTATCTTCCTCCATGCCTTGGACATGGTACATATTCCTGTATTGCATTTACTCTGTATTAAAACACATTGATTTTAATATATCATTGAAAAAAGCTAGAGATGCTCAAAAATTTTCAATGTTAACATTTTAAAATCATATTATTGTTTAATTTGACCATCATTTGTCCTCAGATTCACCCCTGTGGGCTGAATAGTAATTGAGATATAGGGCTATACTTGTCTAATACACATGGTCACTAGCAAATAGCTTAGGGGTTTGTCCAGTCCACATTGGGTGTGGTTTTGTTTTCAAAAGTCCGACAAAAAGGTGGATCTTATGTTTCTTAATTAGTCATGGGTGTGTTTTGGGCGTAACATCCTTTAAACTAATGAGAGTGACATCTGTCATTCCCTTTAACAGCAAGCAGTGCGACTTCAAAAAGTGCATCGATATTTTGATAATCAGTGGCGCATTTGAAGGAATCTGCTTGCATGCGAGACCGTATGGAACAGGTATTCCACTAAAATATGCTTTACTAAAACCAAGCAGAGTATAGCCTACACACATCTGCACTTGTGTAACAGGTATTCCACATAAAATATATACACAGTTAAAACTTTACCCAATATGTTACCAATAGTGTTTAAATAAAATAAATAAGAAACCTAAGGACATTTATCCTGCAGAGGAGTTGCTTACATCTTGTGACTTTGCAAATGATGGTGAATAATTACTCATTGTGGGACGTATTTCCTGATATCTTTATTATAATTATGTTCCCCATTGTAATCGTGTAATTTGTAATGTTTTACATGGATGTGCGCTGGTGCACGCTTCCTGTGGACGACAAAAACAGGGTGTAATTGTGCACTTTCGCCCATCACTGTTGATAATGCAAAAGGGACACCAGGCAACGTTTAATTACTCATCTTAAGTAAGTCGGTATATGGTTAAAAAACTCTCTCGCCCGCCCTATACTGCCTGTAGGAAGAATATCCCGCTTGCAAGTTCAGTGTATCGTACCCGCCGACTGAAGCAGGATCAGTTTACATCCTGCATCCACAGCACATGGGCAGGCTAACAAAACGCGATTGTTGCAAACGTGTGTATAATGGCAGAGCCGGCGAAGAAGCAGCGAAAACCCTTGACGGAAGATGCAAACAAAAAGGAAAAGAACTTCAGACCGAGGGAGTTTTGTAGAGAAAAAGCATCAGGCTTGCCTGGTGTCCCTTTAAAATAACATAAAACAACTCGCCATGGATTTCTGACCAGGTATTTCTTGGTCAGTGGCGTAATGCGTTTTAGGTAGTGTAAGAGCGATTTTTAGATAATGCGCTAGACCAGGGGCGCCTGCAGGAATTAATGCTATGGTAATGCACACCGACCGATCCATCCCCCAGCAAATGAAATACGATGGACAATATTTGTCCGTTTCCCGGTTTAGCCGTGCATTGGTCAGCAAAAAAATAGCCTACATAGTATAACAACATCCACATGCATGCAATAATACAACAACAACGTCTACTATGACCTATTCATTTGGACAACTTGATACAGCCCTATACAGGCTAAAGTTACCTTGTTTTGTTCTTGACGTCTGGCTTCAAACCGCTGTAATGCAGTCTAACGTTCTGACAAGCACACCAATTGCCTACCTTGTTCTTGCCCATCTGGAATAACGCCTCTAGCTTTGCTGCCTCCATACTTTCTGTTGTTTAAACTTGTGATCCATCATGAGTATTGAATTAGTGAATTAGCTCAACATTGTGTGCTGATAACCATATATAGATAGATAGCCGAGTAAAAGAAAACAAGTAGCCTACGTGTCTGCATGCGTATTGTGTCTCCTGCTCAAACAAAATGTGTGCGCGTTAATTTTGATAAGTGTTCACTAATTACGTAATAGAAAATTGTAAATAGCCTGATGGCAGCTAATGGGATACTGTGTATAGTTGGGAAGGTATGGTGGGCCAATTTGGTGTGAATACACATTACACACACACAGGGAAATTTTCTCTCGTTGTTGAGCCTGATGGTACGCACAGTGCGTACGGACGTAGGGCCTACACCTGCAGGCGCGCCTGCGCTAGACCCCTCCTTAGGTTGTTAATTGCCACACCCTTTGGTGCGTGTACAATAGTGTACAATACGTGTACAATAGTGTACAATATTCTAAAGTAGAATAGTGTTGCATCGTGATGATTATACGCTTTGCGCCGTGCTGTTGACTGTCATGATGGGGCCCATAGCCATTGTAACCTCTTGGCAGCCATTTTGGTGGCCATCTTAAAATTACCCCTTTCTCTTCATAAAAAAACCTTTTGTATCAATTTTTTTGATGTTGAACCCTATATTGACCCGCCTAAAGTTACTCTACTTGCACTGGATCATCTTCCTGAATGTCAATATTATCACAGGTGTGGGCAAATTTCTAAGTCCGCACCAGTCAGAGGCTACATTCAATGTTTTGCACTTTTATGTCATCACATAACCAAAAGTATTGGTTTTACCAAATAGTTGTCAATATTTTAAACTACAAAAATACATACCTATAAAGTATTTTGATACAAAATACGAAGCCATTTTATTCAACCCAGTCAAATACAAATTACGAATATACAATATATTTTGTATTTGAAATATGGAATACATGTACCATAAATACTGCTCATCCCTGTAGGCATCACTTGTTCTGGGATACCATGTTTGGTTCAGGAGATATAATGAAGAATATAGGTGTAATTCAGTTATAGTGGAACATTTAATGGTTGCCACGGCGACCATTAGGGTTTTTTGATCATTTTTTTATATCTGAATGTTCAGGGCTCCAAACTGTACAAGTTTACCAAGTTTCATGCTTATATGAAAGAATTTGACCTAATTTTCACAAATCCCCTGTACTATAAAAGTTCAATAAAACTGCAGCTTTTCGCCATTGACCTATGCACACATAATTCCAATTTTGACAATGTTCCACCACTTGGATTTTCATGGACTTTTGGTATGTGATTTGGGAAGGTTTCATGAACTGAATACAACAAAAATCATTTCTGTTGCAATTAGTTTTGGGTTGGGTGATTTTTTTTTTTTTTTTCATAGATTGCCTGGCCTAGTAGTCTTGGGCTGTGAGACGTGGGCTCTCCCCCTCTAGTCTACTACACAACGGGCTAATGACTCTCCTGAACACACTGGCAGAGTTGCCCCTTAAGCGGCTTACCTGAGCAAGATGAGGGACCGGTGCCAGCTTAACCGAGCATTGTTTGCAGGCTTCCTCTCAGGAGGCGTGCTGGATAAGACTGACACTGTTGGCGTGCTGAATGTGGCTCTTCGTGTCCAGTCTGTGGGCTTGTGGGAAGAGGAGGAGCAGAGCAGGGCAGTGCCTGGCTCCCTCCCACCTCGCTCACCAGGGCCAATCTGGAGAATGGGGCAAAGGTGTTTGGGAGACACTCTGGCGTACACAGGAATGGCTTTTTTTTCCTGTTTTTTTTTTATTTTATTTATTTATTTATTTATTTATGTATTTATTTGTTTGTTTATTTGTGAGTGAGTATGAAGCTTGGGTTGTGTGGGCTCCACTCCTCGCCAAAAGGGATTGGGGTCTTTTTTTTTTTTTTCTCTCTCTCAAATAGGCCTCCAGTAGTCTTTGTCAGGCAAGTCATCAAATCAAGACCCTAACGGTTTCCTTCCTGTCAGATAAAATTCAGGGATTTGTGCATGAACTTTACACCATATGTCTTACATTTGCAATATTTTTTTCCCCTGGATATAATCTGGATTAAGGTTTACCTATTATAGTAACCAAACAAAAAATGTAATCTGGATGAACAGTTTGCTCTACTTTGGCACATTGTACAGTGTGGTCTGGAAGTCTTTAAACCATGGCCATGGTGCTTGCAAAGGGCTCTACCAGTTGAGCATGTAGTACTGTTTAGGTTGTGCTTTACATTCTCCCACTCATTCGTGTGTGTGTGACTGTTACCATCACCATCAAAATGCACATTGGTTTGAAGGTGTCTGCCAGCATAAAGCACGCATAATGCATGTATTCATGTGAATAAGAGTGACTGACTGTGGCACTTGTTTTCCTACCAGCTTACCGAAGGTTGTGAAGAGGCGTGTGAACGCCCTGAAGAACCTGCAGGTGAAGTGCGCTCACATCGAGGCCAAGTTTTACGAGGAGGTGCACGAGTTGGAGAGAAAGTATGCTGCTCTTTACCAGCCTCTCTTTGACAAGGTGAGGAGCCATGAAAACCAGGGAGAGGCCGTGTGTGTGTGTGTGCCCCGCCCTGAGAATTGTCATTCAAGGAGGAACCAATGTGGCGTTGTCATTTAGCATTAAAGTGGTGTACAACAGTGTGTTGAATAATACATGCACTCTGTTGACATTTTTGACGGGTGGCTGCAGAGGCAGAAGAGAAATGTATTGGAATTTGTAAATTGGAATTTGTATCTAATGTGTAGATTTATATATATATATATATATATATATATATATATATATATATATATATATATATATATAAAAAAAAAATAAATGCAAGAATTTTCATACAATCATGTTGTGGCTCAGATATGGTATTGATGGTATCGTTACTCATCACCGCAGTGGCCATTCCCATCCTCACTTTTAGTAGCAGGTTAAAGTGGGTCATTTTGTTTTACCTTTCGGTCTTTTGTATGGTTGTATAAATGATTCATGCTTTGTGTGTGTGTGTCAACAGCGTAGTGAAATCGTCAAGGCAGCATACGAGCCCACAGATGAGGAGTGTGAGTGGAAGGCAGATGACGAGGAAGAGCTGAGCGTAAGTAAGCAGGTACAGGTGACTCAATACCTGCATGCTCTCTTCTTGCACAAAATTTCACCCCTCCTCTTGCACTAAATTTCATCTTATTCAGCTACTTGCAAAGACATGGGATACATGTTCTGCCCTGCAACCCCCTCCTTTAAAAAAAAAAAAAAAAAAAAAAAAAAAAAATAGTCTTGTTTTTGCTATTTACTTGTGGCCTTGTAAATTAGCACAATGAATTATTTTACCTAAATTACTGCTTCAAACTCCTCATTGTTGATCCACACCCAGTGGTGTGTTTCTCAAAACCATAGTTGCTAACTAAATCAGCAACTTTGTTGGTTGGCAATGGGGGAATTGCATTGCAATCAACAAAGTTGCTAAAAGGGTAGGAACTATGGTTTTGGGAAACGCACCCCAGAACATTTGGTGTTGCTGTATGCAACATTGTTGCAGGCAGGAGCAAGACCCTTTTAATCAGTTTTTGAAGAGTTAACCCTTTGCTAAATTGGTGCCCAGTATGTTGGAAATTGACAAAAAGGTGATTTCCTGCATTGTTACTTTCAGTGACCATAGGCCATTTTCTGTTTTTAGCCCTTTCTGTTCCTCTTGCTGTCTCTTAATCACTTCCCCAGAAAAACTGATGTAAATTACCAAGCCATTTTATTTTTTTCTGCCGTCTACAAGGCTGAATTTAATCTCTCTCTCTCCATGTCAGGATGAGATGAAGGACAAGGCTAAAGTGGAGGAGGAGAAGAAGGATGAGGAGAAGGAGGACCCCAAAGGCATCCCCGAGTTCTGGTTGACAGTCTTCAAGAACGTGGACCTGCTTAGCGACATGTTGCAGGTGCGGGTGTGTAGTCGAACTAGCACGATCACCGTTTATGCACGCACAGCCCATCCTTTAACACTAGTGCAGCATCAGACAATGGCAGCTGATTTTAAGTAGGTCATTCACTGCAGAGAGACTTGTTTCCTTGTTTTTGTTTAAGTGATAAACATGCTACACTGCTGCCACCTAGTGGTGGACAGAACAGTTTGGTTTTTGCCATCTCCAGCTGGGGTCTCAGGACTTCATTTTCTCTGCAATCAAAGCTGCTGCCAATTTAGCTTTGCTTCTCCTGCATATTAATCATAGTTCTGACACTCATAGACAGTCTGTGTGAAAACAAATCTGCTATAACCCAGTTTTCTAATACACATTTAAAAGTAGGAATGTGTGTAATGATCAATGTTTTGTTAAATTTGAACCCAGTTGTGAACGGGTCAATTCAGAAACTGGTCAGTTCATGTAGGTAAAAAATGTCAGTGTTATACATTTTTCGCCATTTAAATTGATGACAATTTTTTTTTTCTCCCCTCTTCAGGAGCATGACGAGCCCATTCTTAAGCACTTACAGGACATTAAAGTGAAATTTTCAGATGCTGGCCAGCCAATGGTAAGAGCTTTTGAAAAGATCACATGTAAAATTGCAATTATATGCACCTTTTAAAGTTGTACATGCTAGTAAAGGTTTCAGTCCATTTTGCATCAGTCAACTCTTGTCTCATTTTGGTTTGGCCCTTTCTGTGTTCCCTGTAGAGCTTCACATTAGAATTCTTCTTTGAGCCCAACGACTTCTTCACAAACACATTGCTGACAAAAACGTACATAATGCGCTCTGAACCCGACGAGTCGGACCCCTTCTCCTTCGACGGACCAGAGATCATGCGCTGCACAGGGTAAGAAACATTAGCCTGCTTTCACCAGACTCACTGCTTTGTTTCCCTTTGTGAAATGTTTCCAACCCTGGCATTGTACTGGGCCTTAGATATGGTTAGGCTCGACCAATGATTTCAAACGTGTTCATCATGGATTCTTAAGGTTATTTCCTACTTCGCCTAACTTTTACAAACTGATAATAAACCACATTGGCTGTCAGAAAGCAATGTAATTACCTGTGTATTTTTACCACAGCTACTTTAGATTTTGAAAATTGCCTTTAGTGGCAGATTGGCCCTCCACTAAAAGGCACTAAAGCAGGGCTCTACAGTCGCCATGTCCATGTTTTAGTCTACAAATGACTTCTAACCATGTCCATGTTTGTCTACAAAATACACCGCAACATCGAGAAACATTTCTGGTGCGAACCATAGAATCCGCGTCGCTTAATGCAGCATAAAATTACACCTCCCATCAACGTTAGCAGTTTCGCGTTGTGACTCGCTAGTAGTCGCTTCTATTGAATCCAAGAGCGCGCAGAAAAAGCGGATAGTTAGACTAGCCAGCCAAGATGCAAAGATTGAAGAAATTAGTTCTTCTATCCACCGAAGTCATCGGATATAGGAGGAACAGCATGAGATTCTGAGAATGCAGTGAGGGAAGGAAAGGTAACCTAACATGCCTTTTAGCCCAGTTGACGTATTGGCTGCAATATGCAAAATATAGTTGAACGCTACTGACAACTCCAGGCTTCCACGCATGCTTGTTTACACCGAATACAAGCTGAAGTGCAAAACGAAAGTAGGTCTAACGTTTGCCTACTGCCCCCATCAATTTCAATATATATCCTTGATTAGCCTATGTTGGGTTTTGTGGAAGAGAAAATGGACTGTTTTAGTAGTAGTGCAGTATACAGTCAGGTCACCATGGGCATATTTGGATTAGCTACAGATGGATTCACAAATAAATAAATTAGCCTACATTTGGCAGGATACTTGATATACAGGCTAAATGCAAATATGGCAATGTATTATATTATTTTACATTAACAAAATGTAGGAAAATGGAACAGACTGAAAATAAAATGGGCACTGATCTTTAAAATCCTGTGTCCTGTAGCCTAAATGTTGTCAGTCATTCATAATATTCGCAATTGGTGCACTGGCATGTTTAACTGTTAGCTGCAGTGTAATGTTAGATTATGTGTAAGTTAAGTACAGAACTGACTGTGCGCCCAAATTTTTGTCTGTGCTCCTAAATTTTTTTACTTGGGCACACAAGTGCTCCTGGAAAAAAAATGTTAGTGTAGAGCCCTGCACTAAAGGCAATTGCTAGCAAGCTCACCAGATTAGTCTTGAGTTGTACTTGTTATGGTCCAGATATTCTAGAGAAGAATGAGCCTCTTTGGGCCTGGCCCCTGCTCTCTACTCTGGCTCATGTGCCCTGTGACTTTGTGCCAGGTGTCCGATTGACTGGACGAAGGGCAAGAATGTCACGCTGAAGACCATCAAGAAGAAGCAGAAGCACAAGGGCCGCGGAACTGTCCGGACAGTCACCAAGACAGTTCCCAACGACTCCTTCTTCAACTTCTTCTCTCCCCCAGAAGGTAACAGACCTACTCTTAAGTCCATGTCTGTTTTTTTTGTGTGTGTTTGTGTAATGGTTTGATCTAACCCGTTTTCTTTTTACATTTCTTCCCCCTGTAGTCCCAGAAAGTGGTGAAATGGTAAGTCTGTTAAAGTTGACATTTCATTTGGTTGTTAACAAGGGTTGTTGCTTAGTTTATTTCTTAGCTTTGTTCCAAATGCCTGGTTAAGTTATTTACTGACATAATTTGTTAATATGTAATATTATAGATCTCTCTCTCTCTCTCTCTCTCTCTCTCTCTCTCTCTCTCTCACACAAAATCAATATTCTTAGTCGTTATTCACCCACAACACAACTTTCTGTCATATCTGTCGGCTATATCTTGAAGTTGTGTGGTCTCTGTGTGCCAGGATGAGGACTCTGAGGCTGTGCTGGCTGCTGACTTTGAGATCGGTCACTTCATCCGCGAGCGTATTGTTCCCCGGGCAGTACTCTACTTCACAGGAGAGGCCATCGAAGATGACGACGATGATGTGAGCACTCCTCTCTGTGTCTCTCGTCTGTCTATCGCATTTTGTTTATCTGCCAGGGATGTGCCTTGTCTAACCCATTTCCATATTTTTCTCATCCTTTGCAGTATGATGAGGAAGGGGAAGAAGCTGATGATGAGGTATGTCTTTACGGAACTATTATGTCACCATTACACCTTGTGTACTCAAATGTATGCCAAGACTTGTTCCCATCTTGTAATGGTACAATGACTTGGCTTGTTTACCACTCAGTCATTTCTGATAACACTGGTCATTTGTTGGGTCCCACGGTCTTCAACTATTGGGGAAACACAACTAACCTTCTATTGCTAACAGGAATTGGCATTATTTGTAAAATACGGTTAAATGATATTGGCATGACTAAAGCTTTGACCAAATTTTCTTAGGAGGGAGAGGAAGAGGCAGATGAGGAGAACGATCCAGAATACGATCCCAAGGTGGGTGCTATGGCATGACTGGGCTGGTCAGCTGATCAGGGCATTGGACAGATTTCAACATACAGAACACATCAGTGGACTCAGATTCACAATAGAACTCTAAACTAGTCGGCGCAGCCATGTGCTTGTCATAAGCATATTTGGCATGAAATACAATTTCAATGCTATTATAAATAATATTCTAGATGGTGTGTAACATTTATCTATGGTAATCCTATGAAGTAGTTTTAATTTTTGTAATACAAGTTATTTGTCTTATGGAGGAATATATGTGGGGAGAAATTGTTCTTTTTTGTTTATTTAAAAGAAATGCTTTTGATTGCATGCCACCATGAGTGTTTGCATTGAGCATCTTTGCTAAACTTTTAAAACTGCATGTCATTAAGCCCATAAAAATTTTTAAAAAGCACCAGTGCGAACCAGTCTAGCAAACATGATCTTTGGGGAAATTCATCCAAACTCCACAATATTACTAAAACAGATTCTCCTTTGATGTGTGGCATGCATTCTCAACCAACTTAAGCTTGTCTGTTGTGAAGCTTTTTACTCTGCCAGATGCTTTTTTTATTTTATTTATTTCTTTGATTTGATCATAATTTATTTACTTTTTAAAAAAAAAATCATTGATGTTTTTCATCTCCAATCACTTGGGCACTTTTGTCAGCTCCTTTCTAAATTTTTCCTTACTAGGTGTAAATGATGTCTATAGAAATAACCCTATCTATCCTGGTAGGTACAGCTTGTAACTTGTTGGCTTAATGCACCCCGGCATCATCCCTTCCTCCCCCTCCATCCCCCTTTCATTCTCTACACACTCCCTCGTTCCTTCTCTACCCCTCTTCCTTGTTGGCCTTTCATCCATTTCTTGTCTCTCTTTTGCACTTATGACTAACAAACTAATATAGTTGGTTGCCTTTTGGTTTGTTTGTTTGTTTGTTTAATTTGTTAAGGTTTTTGTTTTTTTCCCCTCCCTCCTCTTAACTGTAGTTAGTTTACATCAGTGCCTTTAATTCTGTATGTTGAAGATTGCCCAAACCCTCTCTTTGACCCTAGTTCCCTGTTTTTGGAAAAATTGTTTCTATGCCAACTTGCCTTTTAGTTACGATGAAAATGTTCTCTTGGTTGGTCGGGGAAAAGAACCTGATTGTGGTGATTTTAGTGTGTGTGTTTTTGTATTTAATTTTATTATTTAAAATGCACTCCGTGAACAGACTGTCTCATTTAGTCATTTTGGTGTGCCATTTTCCCCAAATCTCATTTTGTCTGTTATGAAGCCAGGGTGCCTTTTGATCCCTCCCCACAATGTCACTGCTTCACTTCCTGTATCCTCCATGCCTGGCTCCTCCTCTCGTCTCGTCTCGTCTCGTCTCCTCCCTTCCCCTCCCCTCACTCTCTTCCCTTTCGATTAGAAACGACTTTGTTCTGATCTCTTACAGTGCTACTGTACAAGTTAGATCTTAAATGGTCCTGTGCAGTTAAACCCTCAGCCCAGATGTGCATTGGTTTATTGTAGTTTTTAATTCTGCTGTTCTTATGCCACAGTAAATAAGCAGTCTTTTTTTTTTTTTTTTTTTTTTTTTAATTGGATTAGATTCAACTTTATTGTCATTGTGCAGAGTACAAATACAGAGACAATGAAATGCAGTTTGCATCTAACCAGAAGTGCAGAAAAGTGCAATGTGATGCGCAGTAATAGGCAGGTGGTGCATAAATGGTTTAAAATTAGTGGGCAGGCAGCTCTTTTTTTTTTTTCCTGTCCACATGCAAACACTGAAACTGAGTTTTTGAAAATCTTCACTTTGACTGGAGTTTTTAAAAATAACTGTTTTCAGTGACCGAAAACAGTTTTCGTCTAGACAAATCTAGACCAAAAGGCCAAAACGCATAAATATCTGTTTTAAATATACCCGGCTACGTGTAGATATGGCCTTAGTAACTATACTTATCATTCTAGGCTTTGAAGTGTATCTACCATGGATGGGGGCATTTTGATCCCTTTTAGCACTTTCTCAGGGTAGTTTGTGCACAGCGGCACTCTTTGCGGCAGGTTTTCACTTAAGTGATCGTGGTACCTCCTAACAGTGCCAAGAAGGAAACATTTCCCTGAGCACTGTAGGCCTGTGAGTTAGTCATGCATATCATCTCACCTATAGACTCCCCATTTCCTCTGGTGACTGGTTTCTGGGACTGGCAAAGAAACAGTGTTGATGTTTTTAAACTGCATGCTTAATCGGCAGACTTATCAGATGCCTTGTGGCGCACTAGTTAAAAAATGTATGCAGTTTGTCTCATTGTTGACGCGACTTTAGTTCTCAGTAATCGGTCACCTTCCAGCACATAACAGAAACAACTAGTGTTGTGAGATGGTGTTGGGCATCTGATGTATGTGTGAGTGATTTTGTTTGGAGTGTTGTGTTTTTTTTTTTGTTTTTTTTTTTTTTAATCTACCTTAATTTTGAGTGCTTTTGTGTTCTTTCACTGCTTGTTTGAATCACTGAAGCTTCTAAATCTCATCATGTTTGTCTTGCAGAAGGACGCCAACCCCCCAGCGGAGTGCAAGCAACAGTGATGCCTGTGCCCCTTCCCCATCCGACGGCCTTGAGGATCAACTGCACTGTAACAGCTTCTGAAACAAAACATAGTTACTTAACGCCTTATAATGTTTTGTATTTTTCTTGGTAGAAATGATTTCACTAAACCAACAACAAAAAAAAGATTCAGAATTTTTGTTACAACGAAGAAGAAAAAAAAAAATGAAACTCGGATAATGTGAGCCGTGGCTCTACATGCATAGTATTTTATTAGCTTTTTTTTGTTCTCTTAATTTTTTTCCTCTGTACAAATAGTTAGGATGCAGAAAATCCCTCGGAGGAAAAAAAAAGCATGAACTTCACTGCTTAAAACAAAATGGAAAAAAAATAGTTTGGGTTTTTGTGAAGTCTTTTGTCGTATCGCTCTTGGACAACAGCTGTGGAACAAATGTCTGCGTTGGGCAATGAGGGGGAGGGTGGGGTGAAAAAAAAAAAAGTGCACAAAAACCCTTGTTTATACGTTCCAACTCTGTAACCAATTCCGTGCCCCACTGAAAAGTAACCAAAGCTGTGGATGCCCTGGCTGCATGAAGTGAACAGTGTGCATGTGTGTGTATGTCTGTGTTTGAAGTTTTTACACACCCAATGAAAATAAGACGTTAAATGTATCCTACATTCTAGAACAAGGCCTCTGGCGCTCTGCGAACCTAGGGGAAAAGAGGCAGCCCAAGTAACTTGCAGCCAGTTACTGCAAGCCAAGTAATTTCCAACATTCTGATTATACAGCCGCCATTCAGAACATTCGGATATGCATATTGATCTGAGCTAATAGTTTTAAGGACCGCCTGAGCATTTTTACAGTATTTGGATGACCAATTATTAATCTTTCTCTACCTGATTTCTGGGGTTATGCTGAAATTTTAACGCCGTCAAGGGTAGGGTATCAAAAACATGGCTTGTTGTGGCCTTGCATCACCCTTACATTCCAGCAGATTGGGTTCCATCTGTCTCACGGAAGAAGCAAGGACTGGGTGGAGAACCGTCAGCGAGCCAGTGCCTAAACGGAGTTCCTTGATTGAGGCTCTTAGACCCACTGTTGCATGTCTAATCTTTTTCTATAGCAGTTTGTACTATTTTAGAACATGTAGGCAGTGGTGTCCTTCCCCTAGAAAGCACTTTTGCCCCCGGTTAAAGTATTCCTACTCCCCCAACACCCCTTATTATTTTTCAAAAATCTGAGAATTGTGTGCTTAGAGTAGCCTTACCAACGAAGCACTAGTGGCAGGCCAGGTTCCTATTCTGGAATTGTTTGAGTCGGTGGATTCTGTTTGGGTTCTCATTTGTCGCACATGGAAGCTTCTCCACTTCTATTTGATCTTCCTTGCCCTGTTTGTTTTGGGAGGAATCGGTTTCAATCTAGTTGCTGACGTTAACAGCCCAGGGGTGTATGAGCGTGCTTGGGTGCGTGTGTGCATGCCGTGTGGACATGGCCCTGAGTGAGACCCAGTCAGTATCTTGGGGGTTCGGACTCTGGTCTGTCCCGTCCCTTGCTGCTGAGATTAAGGCCCATCACTGTGAAGGGGAAGTGTGTGTGTGCGCGTGTTGTACAGAGGATGGTCTCCACATCATTGGTGACTGCTTGGGGATTGGCGTTTTCTTGTAGCTCAACCCAGCAGGACTCTCCTCAACCAGACGAGCAATACTGTTTAAGGGGAACAAAGTGTAAAATAACACCGGTTCCGTTGGTCCTGTCAGTTAAACATTTTATGTGTGAACAGGGTGTGTGTGCGCGCCTGCGTTTGTTTGAGAGGCACAGGTGTCTAGCCTCTGCAGTGCTCCCTGGTATAGTACAGATAAGCCGTAAGATGAATAATGTTGAAGAATGAGTACCTGTTGGGGGTCTAAATGGGATTGTGTTTGGATCCTCTAAAGCAGCTGTTGTCAAAGCAAAATGCCATGCTACAAAATACTAATGTACTCAATAAATCTGTACGTGTATGTATATTCATGAATAAATTGGTTAAACGTGACCCCTTTCTGTTCTGTGGTCTTTTTGTTTTTGCCAGTATGGTGTCCATGGTGTGGACAAGAGCTTGGAAGAGACTAGTTCTGAAATAATACAGTATAATGTATATAAGTAGTTTTATGTAATATGTGAGTAGGTGTTGATTCTGACCATAAGAAACAATTTTACCTATAGCGGAGTCAGTATGTGAAGTTTGAGGCAGTTAATGGCTTAACATAAACTGATCCCTTCCTTTTGCTTGCCACAGATGGCAGTGTTGCATTGACGGTGAATAATCAATTACAAGAACAGTTTTATAGAGCCTTATCCGGAGCCACTTAACGGACATGTGGGTTATATGAATGATTTGTAGTTTTGAGGGAGGGTTTAGGAATAATATGTTCATTGATTTGGTACACCATAAGAAAAATAATTCTGGAATGCCTTATTTTGACTCACATTTTTCACATGGCATTGTGTGGTCTGGTGTTTTAACAGAATAAGTTTAACTTTTAGACTTCAGCCATAGAACTACCTAGTGTAAAAAATAGAAGTGGAAACTAGTTTAGAAGCCATGGCCATTAGTTGGACAACCTAAACCATAATCTGACATGATCTTATGGAAAATGCTGGCATGTTTTTCATTTGGAGACCCATTTCCTAATTGCATTCGATTCTCTTCCAGTCATTTCAATAGCTGAAAACGTGTAGCCTAGTCCTAAATTTGTGTTATGGAATGTTAGGTTACATGTGAGCCCATTAGTGTGGTAATGCTTTGCATTGAGAGTGACTGACATTCACTACAGTAGCCATGTGTGTCAGGTTTTCTGCAACATGAGACTGTTTCCTCTGGATGTCATTGGGGGGCGGTCCGCACAGCCGTAGCCGAAGAAAACCCTCGTCGAGAACAACTACATATCTCAGTTACCGCTGCTCTCTGGTTGACACCGGAGCCCGCACGGGAGATAAGGAACCGTCCTGCCTGGCTGATGTTCACACACTGATCTCTGAGCTAAGCGCCTGGGTCTTTCACCCTACTCGCATCCAAGAACGATTTGGCGTCCTCTGATCATGCTGGAGAACGGCGGCAAGGTGCTGAAAGAGGGGCTGCTGGAGAAGAGAAGTGACGGCTTGCTGCAGCTGTGGAAAAAGAAACGCTGCGTGCTGACAGAGGACGGACTGCTGCTACACCCGCCGAAACAGCATGACCACCCGCACTACCACCATAATCATGACCATCCGCACCACCATTATTTCGGCAAAGTCAAAGAGCTGCACTTTGCCAACATGAAGACGGTGGACTGTGTGGAAAGAAAGGGGAAATACGTCTACTTCACGGTAGTCATGACTGAGGGCAAGGAGATAGATTTCAGGTGTCCGCAGGACGAGGGCTGGAACGCAGAAATCACTCTGCAGATGGTGCAGTACAAAAACCGTCAGGCGATCTTGGCGGTGAAGTCTACGCGACAGAAACAGCAGCTACTCGTGGCTCAGATACCAGGAGGTCAGAAGATGATCAGGAACTCGCCAAATGTTGCCTGAACCCCGCAATCGACATTGACATTTGTGGTAAGCCGTTTATGTGATCAAGAGAGAGAGCAAGCTCTTTGTAGTCGGGCACACTCAGAGCGCACAAATCCACGCTTAGCCGCAGCCATATAAGGAATATCTCATGCAAAATGCTACAGCACTTTAGCAACCTCTGATATTTGATAAGGTTCAGGGTATAGTCTCATTAGTTTCATTATCTTGCTTTGCCTAGTGATACTGCATAGTGTATAGCAGTCTTTACGCGTAGCCTAATAGGTCCAGGTTACTAGGCGTTTCTACTAGGTGTTTTTATTTTTACACAGAATTTAACACACCAGAGATTTGAAGACCTCTGCTATGACATAACATCATATTTCAGTTTATTAAGTTAGTAGAATTTTGAAGGAGCCTTGCTTCAAGCACGAATAAGAAGATTCATTACATTTCGTTTACAATATTCTATAGCCTACAGCTTATCAAGTGAACCGCTGTGAAAGCTATAGGTGACAGGTTATGAAATAGTATACTGACATATCCTTTGCTGTATTCTTTTCACCCGTGTGTAATTTGGATACGTCCCCTTCGAGCCCTCCTGCTATTTTGGTTGACGCACGGAAGTGTTTCCAGTTGGCGCGCGGATGGTTCTATGACCCTTGACCTGAGTCGGTATAATTTATTTTGCCCGCAGGTTACTCGGACGTTGCGCGCGGGGTGAATGGAGTGGTCCGGCCACCGGGTTCGAGACATCCGAGCACCAGCCAAGGAGCTCCGTGCTGAGGAAAGACAAGATGCTTCCTCAGTTCGTAGCTCCCTCTCACCTCAACCTCTTTGACTCTGACTCGGCTTCTTCTGTACGGGACTGTTCAGTGGAAGAAGAAAAGCAGAGAGAGAGAGGGAAAAATGGAGGACAGATGGTGATGTGTTTGTTATGAACGACATCGACTGACTCAAACGATGTTGCCTGCAGTATGGTTGTCTTATTTATTCTTAAGTGTATATATTTTTTATATCTGACCATATAAATTTAACCTTTTGTGAACGATGATCAGTTGTGCATCTGAGAGTCCTGTTAAAAATCTCAAGAAAATTCCAGAATAGTGACTGTTTCCATACCATTTCCCTGGAAGTAGGCCGATAGACTTTATTCAGACAAAGCATGTAATGGCTCAAACATCCTCTCAGCTGATTTTCTCATCTTTTAATTAAACCAAAGATTCACATTCTTTTATTTTACAATAATGAAGACAACTAATCTTTAAAGACAAGCAGTTAAGTGATATGAAATAATCCAATCAATTGTGTCAAATCAAGATGTCTCCTTATAAACATGCCATTATTGCAAATGAAACATGTTATTTGAACAATAATGTCTGCTCCGAGAGCACCATGAAGAAGCTTGCTAAGGAACATGATCAGACATATGAGTTCATCTTTGCTGATGTCCTGAAAAGGCTAGTTTTACCCCAGAAGATTTTGGGGTTCTGTCGGACTGTCAGTGGCTGCACCTCCACTGTAACCCCATGCTCTTGAGATACAGTGGACATCTGCCTCACTGCTGATGATTTATGACCTCCCTTTGGACTCACTGTTTGATTGTTTGTTTGTTTTGTGCTTATTTTGATCTGAGAGTTATTTTCATACTACTTAAAATATACATTCCATTTCCAATGAGCAGTGGCTGTTGTGATATATTGGTCTTTACTTCTTATGATGTGTGTGTGTGTGCGCGCATGCATGTGTGTGCATGTTTTGGTAGTTGTCAGGCAAGGTGAACCAAAACAAAGTGGGTCACACTTGTCGCCTTTATTCATTTACACTGCGACTCTCAAGAGTGCCGTCTGTCTCTCCCTCTCCAGCCATTTGCTGTGAACTGTACACCCCACTGCTCTGGCTATAAGTAGCCCCAGTTCTCAGAATGACATTTCCCTGTCCAGGGCTGTCATTGAGATAAACTGTCAGCCAGGCGCTTGTGCCTAACCCCTGCCACCCCCAAAACCCCCCAAGCTCAGTCAGGCGAACTCAATTACTGCCCTCGCAGGACAGACCAAGCGTGTGGCTTCCACTGGCTGGTCAGTATATTTTGGAGATTGTGGTGGGGTGAGGTGGGGGTAGTGGACCACATGCACATAGGGAAGCACTGCACACAGTCTTGTTTGGCATATAACAAGTCAGCTTCTGTGCGGCATTATGTGTGGGATGTGCACTGGATGTAGGCGTGTGGGGCAGCCGTGGCCTACTGGTTAGCACTTCGGACCTGTAACCGGAGGGTTGCCGGTTCGAACCCCGACCAGTAGGCACGGCTGAATTGCCTTTGAGCAAGGTACCTAACCCCTCACTGCTCCCCGAGCGCCGCTGTTGATGTAGGCAGCTCACTGCGCTGGGATTAGTGTGTGCTTCACCTCACTGTGTGTACACTGTGTGCTGTGTGTGTTTCACTAATTCACGGATTGGGATAAATGCAGAGACCAAATTTCCCTCACGGGATCAAAAGAGTATATATACTTATACGTGTGTGCCTGTCTGTGCTCTTTTTGGAAGAGATGTCTAGACAAGTGTCTGTTGTGTCTTCACAGCCTGAAATGAGTATCCTATGTGTGTGTGTGTCTGCGCATCCTGTGTTTGTGTGTGTGTGTATGTGTATCTTGTATGTATGTATGTGTGTGTGTGTGTGTTTTTGCTGTCCTCAGTCGTGTGGCCCCACACAGCAGCTTGTACGCGGCATCACGCGTGGCGTGTGGCCTGCCGCCTACAGCTTACAGATGATTAAGTCATGCTGACAGACTGAAGAGCCCAGCCACTGGCTCTGCTGGTCTCCATGGCGCGGATGAATGGGATTCCTTCAAGCCCTCCTCCAGTGCATCATGGGAAAAAATGTTACCAGATAAATATGTGGCTGACATGCAGTATGGAATCGCATACATCCATAAATGCTTACAGCCGACACACAGCCAAGATTGCACATCAGAAGTACACACAAGCCATTACCAGATAAATATGCTTCTAATGCACTGTGGAAACACAGATACAACACAGAGATACTCAGACACAAATCCATCAAAGTGAGTGCACAGCACACACACACACACATCCTTTTCTAGCTAAATTGATTTCTGCTGGTGTGGAATGTCATTCACATGACTGCCAGAGGATGTTGACCCATTGTGATCTGCACCACCCACCCATCCCATGGCCCTAGCATCACATGTGAGCCTCATAGTAACATGAGGCTCTGTTCAGTGGCACACCCTGAGTCACTTAAACCACACTTCCTGTAATTATTGACCTATTATGGGCCCATTGTGTGAAACTCTTAGTCACTGATTAATAAGAAAGTGCACAGTAAGGTACGTGGTGATGGTACCGACATTATTACATGGAGTCCACATAATCTTATCACCATGTGCATGACTCCATTTCCTGGCCGGCATACTTTCCTGTGTGGCAGTGTGTTTTTGGCAGTGTTAGTGCGTGTTGTTCAGAGGCTTGGTGCGACATCTGGCACTGGAGCCGTTCCCATATCTGGAGAGGGAAAGCAATGGTTAATCAGTGGTGTGAAGAAACACATTTCTTTTCCCATCTGTGGTTCTCCTCTTTTCGCCCTCTTAGGTTTCTCTCCCTCCTCTCTTCCTCGTCTCTCTTTCTCGTACCTTCCGTCCATTTCCACCCCCTCCCTGTCTGTCACTTTCTGTTTTTTCTCCCTCACTTTCTCACATCCCTCTCTCATTTTCCATGCCTTGTCAATTCACGGCAATCTGTATCCACTCTCTTTTTTCTCATTCTCTCACTATCTCATCATGCTCTCTCTACTTTCTCTCATTCTGTCTGTGTCTTAAAGAAGTAAGTTTTTTTTATGAGAAAAAACAAGCCTCCATCAGTGAGTACAGTATAATAGGCCTCTCTCTCTCTCTCTCTCTCTCTTCTCAAATTCAACTTTAAATAAGCTTTATTGGCAAGACAATAATATTGTGTTGCCAAAGCTTATATATTTGGTATAATAATACAGATAAAAAATAATGAAAGAAAATCTCTCTCTCTCTTTCCCTCTCCCTCTCTTGCTCTATCTCTCTTCCCTACTCTCTCACTCCCACACTGCCTCTCCTAGTGCCTGAGAGGCACAACGGAGGCAAGGGAAGATAACCTTGAGCTTTTTTTCTCTCTCTCTCTCTCTTTATTTCCCGTCCCTTATCGCTTCCTTTGTGTGGCTTTGATAGCGCGTAACAGGATCCTGGAAAGAGCAGCAGTGCCCCGTGCATTTAAAGCAGAGATGCCACACTCTCACAGAAAAAAAAGAGAGAACAGCACAGAAGAGAGTACACGGGTAAACACAAAAATATATATATATAAAAACGATGAGCATGAAGAAACAGAAACAGCAAAGTTTCCCTTGTAGAGTGTGAAAAGAGCTGACGCAGGTCTGCTACGGTGGCAGGGTTTCCCCACCTGTTCTGGAACATAAAGCCCACCAGGTCCGGTCCAAATGCCAGGTCAGCTCTCATGTCAGTTTGGACCCACTGAACATAGTTAGCTCAGTGAACCGTTGATTTCCATGACGGGCTGCCCTGCTCTATGCTGTTCCCTGGAAATGGCCTGACGTGACTCAAAAATACTGAGAAAGTGTGTGTATGTGTGTGGGTGCATCAGTGTTGGACTTAGAGAGAGAGAGAAACACAGTGGGTAGCAGAGAAAGAGAGAGAAGGAGAGGTTGTTCACATACTTTTGTTGAGATTATGAAGTGCTCTTAATGGCTAGAACAGCAAAATAAATCAGTCCTAATCAAAGCTTCACCATAACTATTTATATGGCTGTACGCATGAATGGAGGACATAGTAGAAACAGAAGACACATGTCTCCAGTCACAATACAGTGTACAGTTCTCCAGTAAACAGCATCACATAGCATAGAAATGAGAAAAAATCAGTTTCAGTTCAACAGCACATGAGGCTGTGGAGCTGGTTTGAAACCATGGGGCCTCTCTCTCTCTCCCCTCCCCCCTCGTTATGGTGTAAGAGCTGTGAACACAGCAGCAGGGGTAAGAGATCCGACTGCAAGAGAGTGCAGGAACAGAGGCGTCGTTCTGCTCCTAAATCAGCCGTCTCTGAAGGGCATATATCTACTCGCGCCGCACCTGTTCCACGACCACCGCAGCGCTCCCCCCCTTCCTCTCTCTCTCTTCCTCTCTCTCTCTCTCTCTCTCTCTCTCTATTTCTCTCTCCAGCAGCAGTGGTGGCGGCAGCAACAGCGGGGTAGAATTAGTTCAGCTGTTGCCCCTTCTCAAACGCCGCCCCGCGTGCACCACTGGATGTACTGTATGAGCGTAGGAAGTGGTGTCTCCTGGCCCCACATTGCCCTCTGCCCCTCCTGGCCTCTCCAATGGCCGCAGAATTCACAGCAACACAGGCCCCCGCACCACGAGCAAGTCATAAGCAAGAGCTCCAGCCACTGGCATGAGACCACAGAAGAGACATACTAAAACTGCACAGACAAGAGGGCATGAGACTTTGCTTATGCTTCGTTAGTGCTTGGAAAGCGTGCTTGCTGCGTGACATTAATTGCATGCAGGAATAGATTTAGAGACATTTACATTCATAAGTTTAATGAGCTATGTGCCAAAGAAAAAAAAAGAAAGTGCTAGTAAATCTGCATTTTTGAGTTCATGAAATCCCTACATTCATTGTGTAAGATACTACAAATACCCATTTCTATGTAAAATCCATAGTGTTTATTGGGAATGTCTTGGGAAAGGGTAGCCATTTGAGTTCACCACCATCATGTGGATGAAAATCAAATATTAACCCTGATGGTTTGCTCTGTTGCTCTGTCTCTAAATTTCCGTTGTCGTCTGTAGTCTCCGAAGTTCCGTTGCTGTCAGCATTCGGATAAATGCAGAGTCAGTAAGGTGCCTCAGGGTCAAACAGAAAGAGGTGGACAAGGGGACATGTCCTTTGCTTTTCTAGCTCTGTCATACACACACACACAAACATTCTTTCATGTACACACACACACAGAGAGAGAGAGAGAGAGAGAGAGAGAGGCACCCACAGACAGACAGACACACTCTCACAGTTTTACAGAGTTTTTATGTCAACAGCCAGGTTGGATCTTTTATGTCTTGATCAAATTAGAGTACAAACGGATGTGGTCTGTCTGTTTTCATGGGACTAGTGTTCCATAGTCAAGCGCTCCCGAAGTTCAGAACCTCTTACAGGAAGAAACAACCACTGTGATAGGAACAGAACCTCTTACAGGAGGAAACAACCACTGTGATGGGAACAACAGAACCTCTTACAGGAGGAAACAACCACTGTGATGGAAACAGAACCTCGCAGGAGGAAGCAACCACTGTGATGGATATCTCATAAGCCATAAGCCTCCCACTCTACAGTGCATTCGACAGCACTTCTTCTGTTGTTGCCTACAGCTTTATCTTTTGTGTGAAAGGAAATAGTTTGTGTTTGAATCGGAAACTAAACTGTAGTCTGTGGAATGGGAGTCTGAAAAAACAGGCAAATACAAAGCCCTGTGGTTGAGCCGTTTTTGCATGAACTGAAGGCTGCGTGGGATTTATCTGCCTTAACTGAAAAGCAAACGATTTCCTTTAGAGAGACGTTTAGCACTGTGGGGAGTCAATGGAAATCAGGTGAACTGAACAATGCTTCTCCTAATACAGGCGTGAAGACAGCTGCCATTTGACTCCAAAATTGAACATCAACTCGTTTGAATGACTACATAGTTGAATTATTTGTAGGAAATTATGTAAATTGTATCCTAGCTGGGAAGGTCATTTTCAAATGAAAATGATCCGGCATGTGCTGCATGCTCTTTATAGTTGAATCTATCATCCTTTGAGTTTGTGTCAGAGGACAGACCACATGCATCAGTGTCGCCAAAGAGTGCACGACATTCATGTGGTCAAAAGCCAGCTCTTTTAAGTGTGCCATCTGAAAGTAATAACTGGGTTGTTGTGTCATGCATGAAAAAAAAAATGGTGCACATGGTGCAAAACTGTGTCAGTTTGAACCCTCTTGTGAGAGAGAGAGCCTAATCTGCAACTGCCACTTTTGTTTAACCAGAAAGCAGTATGCATTCAATGCAATGCAATAAAGCCATCATAAAACTCAGACAGGTGGTATTTGCATACGAGGAAATTGACGACACAGGTGTTTGCAGATCACTGAGGCGGTGATCTCAAAAGCATGCCTTTATTTGATCTATTTATACGACTATGTGTATGACTGTGTCCGTATAATCTATTCTTTCTAATCTGATGTCTTGTGCATGATTAATAGGGTGCATATACTCCTACAATTACAGCTATTAGAGATATCATGTATAACTGCTGACTCAGTCAATGCAGTTCCTTGCATACTACTGTTATATACACTTTGAAAAAGTGACGAACAAAGGACACTACAACAGCCACAGCATGTAGCCCTGATGACATCTTCCCAGGGTCCACTTTGAATACATCTCTATAGACCCTTTCAACAGCATACACAAACATGTGCGTTCCCACGGCATTTCCGGTGGCACAGAAAACAACATTGAGCCAATGGTAACTTTTGGGACAAAAAAAAAAAAAAATAGATATTTTAAAGTCGACATTTTGTAGAGCATTCGGTTAAAGTCCGATTCATTTTAATTTTGTTGGTTTCGAACGTTTCAACCGGAAACCTTCTAGGAACAGATTGAAAGGGTCTATACTGGGAAGTATACTCTCCCACTGATGCTGCACTGTGGCCCACACTCTTCCTCTCCTCTCCTGTAGGCTACTCTCCACAGCCTCCACCTCTACACATCTGCATGAATGTGTGCTCAAGGCACCGCAGGCTGTTACAAGATAAACGGCCTCGTGTTCGGATGTGCGCTATCCACAGCTAAAGCCCCTAGGGGCTCGACGGGGGATTCACCTAGCTGACAGGAGCTCTGCAGTGACAATGCGCTTGTCAGACGAATATGCTTCTCGGATGTCTCCGGAAGGGTGGCGTTCTGGTGCCTGCTGGTGAGACTGGTAGAAAGGGCACTCCCTTAGCTAGCTCCCTTTATTTCCACTCTCCGAAGGCTAGATCCCTTCATTCCGCACTAGCCTTTTAGCAGTTTAAAGGTCTGAGGTGCCTATATTCTGTGGTAAATTTCCGTCTGAAACTTGGGTGTGTCATTATGTAGTAATGTGTAGTAAATGTGTGTGTGTGTGTGCGTGAGTCGGCATGTCAGTGTTGTTTTGAGTGAGTCAGCAATAGAGTTTTATTATAGCAACAGAGCAGTCATTATGCGTGTGTGTGTGTGTGTGTGTGTGTGTGTTTGTCTCAGATGCAGGTATATTATGGCTGCGGGGAAAAGAGAGACATACCCTCTTGGCCCCGGCATCCTACATTTCAGACTCTGCATCAACAAAACACAGCTTGAGACCATTCTCTCCATTTCCTCTCCTTTCTGTGTTTTTGCAGTGACCGCATCCACTCTCGATAGATAAAAGTACTATGTTGCCTCCATAGAACACCAGCAGCACAACGTGTCAAATCTTATCTCTATTTGTGGATGCAACTCGGCAATTAAAACAAAAAACAAATACTGATTTAGTTTTACAGAAACAACATAATAAAGCCAGTAAAATCATGATACTCCTCAAACGTTTCTTACAGTGACATTTGTCTTGTGTCTCTCAGTTTGTGAGCTCGCGTCTAAAAAAAAAAAAGGATAAAGATTCACGCTGTTAAGTACCCAGTGCAGAAAATTATAGCCTGAGGTGGTGGCAAACGTCTTCAGGTGTTCCAAGTGGCGCTTGTATGTCAGCTGAGACTGATTTGAGAGCATTGCGTCAGTGCACCAGGGTTGGCGCCTGCCAGTGGGTGGGAGGCATACGATATATGAGAGGCCTCGCCTCGCTTCGCACCCCCCCCTCCCCCTATCATCATGGCTTTCGTGAAAACCGATCAATCCCCCCCCCCCCCCCCCCCAACCTAAACTGATGTCACCAGGGATTCTTCAATGAGCACACACAGGAAGTCACAGATACTCATTACCTCCTTTCCCACCACCACCACCGCCACCAGTCATCTAGTCAGTATGTGTGAAATAATCAGATGACATGGTTGGTAACAGTGGCGTGTTGAAGCATTGACTGCTGAGCTTTATTTCTCTGTGAAACCTAACCCCTCGGCAATCAGTGTTATTTTCTGCATCGCAGCGACACATCACAAGCTGTGCTGTCTCCATGGGGTTATATGAAGATGCTACGCATGTGTTTAGGCCTAATGAAGACCTGTGGGGAGGAGGGGGTGGGGAGCTCTCCCACCCAGACTTCCTCACTGTAGATTAAAGGAGTCAGGGACGGATTTGTGCCCTTGTTGTTGAGGGGCTGTGCTCGTGCTGAATGCGAGGAGATTAAGTCGCTGGGCTTTGTTAATGTGCGGCCGTGGCCTGGATAAGACTCGCGCCTTTTAAACCCTTATCGTGTGGGCCAGCTGCAGCGACCTCCTGGCCAACCCCCTCTGATAGCTGCACTTCCTGCCGGTCATTAACACGAGGCTCTTGGCAGGACTCCGCAGCTCCCCGGCTTGTATTTCTTTGTAGCACATTCATAGACACACACACACACACACACATACACATATTCTTTCATGTAGGGACACACACACACACACGGGACACACACATGCAAATGCACACATCCACATTTGGACACAGGAACACATGTGTACACACACACACACACACAGGCACACACATGCACAGACTCACACACCCTGCAGCGATCCTCCTCTTGTTTCCAGTGTGGGTTCGAGGACAATGATCTCATTCACATTGCTTTGGGAAAATGTTTGCGGCACCTCAGAGTGCTGACGGCCCCCATGTTACGTTCAAGGCTGGAGCCCCTGGGGACAGAGACCAGGAGGATGGCAGAGAGAGAAATAGGGAAAGAGAGAGAGATTGTGGCTCACTTCTTTTTCAATGTGACCCTGTCTCTGGGGTAGGGCAGTCGCGTCTGTCTAAGAGCCTCTCTCTGGCCCGACAGAGTGGAGAGCACGTACATTCTGGCTGCTGCCCGCACATGCACACACACACACACAACCACACACAGATACACAGACACTCCCTACATACACACACACACCCACCCACCCACACAACCACACACATACTTCACACATGCTTTTCAGCACCTGCCACCATGCCCGCTGAGGCAAGCCGAGATTTGTGAGCACCACTCAGCACCAACCCGGGAGCCAGACCAAGCCAGTTAATCACAGGGAGATCTCTCCATCCATCTTCCCACTCATTCTCACTCTGTGTTCGGCTCGTCGGCCTGCTCTGCGTGAAATAATGACCCTCCTCAGAAATCAGACACAGGATGCCATCGCCTCTGTCTGTACCGCCCAGTTAAACTAGATTAACAGAGAGCACAGGTAACATACTTTACATAACTCCTGATAAGCCTCTAATCTGTTATCCACTCTGGCTTGCTTTCAGGCTCAAAAAAGAGCAATTAACAAAAAATCAAAAAGCAATTAACACATTATGAGTGATGTTGTTAATTTCCCCAATACAGTTGCTTTTAATTCATTCATCAATCATTGCAGTGATTTACACTGGTGGCATCTCTCAGGAGTAGGTAGGCAGAGACAGCCAGGGTGTTTGGGTGGGGGGTGATGGAGGAGTGGACTCGTTTTTAAACGGTATTCGCTTGAGCTTGTCAGACTGCATAAATCGAGCGGTAAAGTGAAACGTCCCCCCCTCCACCTGTCTCTGTTGGCAGCTCGCACTGCGTGGCGAGTCCCTGTCAGTGAGCGTGCCACCAACTATTGTTGCCTCTGTTTGTCTGTCTGTGCAGTGCTCACTCATATCCTCGTCCCACCCCACCTCCACACACACACACACACACACACACACACACACACACATACACACTCCTCTTGTACTTTTCCACAGGCTGGTGTTTCTATGGAAACAAAGAGAATGGGAAGACGGTCAGGGCTGGGGTTTTGTGATGGAGTGCTGTCAGTGGCAGTGCCAAGGCTTCTTTGGTTTAAGTCGGCCCGATTGGAGAGAGTTCACTTGGGGCTGGGGGGAGAGACAGTAGCATGCAGGAGTGGTAGAACTGGGGGTGGAGGAGAGGAGGTCACAGAGGCAAATGCTTCCACTACTTGAACAAATCTTTATTTCATATTCTTTCCGTCATTGTTGCCCCAGTTGGACTGGATCTGTAGCCTGACGTAGCCAGACTCAATTCTATTCAGAATTTGAGTCTGGAACTGCAGCATTTGGAGGTGATTAAGGAGTGTCTTTCAAAAACCTGGAAAAAACCGACACAGGGAAAAAATGCTTCTGCACACAACTGGATAGACCTAACCATCAAGCGAAATATGAGAAAAAAAAATTGGGAGAACAGCCAAAGCATCCTTGTTCTCGACAAATGCTTTAATAATTGTTTTCTGTATCATTGTGTATGTTATTGCACAGTCAATATCTTGTACAACAGATGCAATAGTGAAATCTAAACACCTAGCTTCTCTATTGGCAGCCTTTTTGTTGTAAACAAAATCAACAGAATCTCAGGTGACTGACAAGGCACCATTGCTCATCTGTCCATCATGGTATAAAGCCCACCCAGATGATTTGATTGGTGTGCCCAGCTTTCCTATGAGCATAGAGGTTTCCCAATGGAACAAATTCAGACCGAATTTCCCAACCTCAAATTTTGTGGGCGGGGTTAAATTCAGACTGGCTTCCAGGCTACCGGATCTGTTTATCCTATTCAGATTTTTCATTGAACACAGCATCATTATGAATAGGAATGCCCATCCTTCTCTTTCTAATTCTAAGGGCCAAGCCCTTTTTTGTGATCGACTGATGTGTTTTTGGTATCATAGAGCATAGAGCATAGCCTTATGATATAATACTATAAGACTATGAGGTAAAAAAAAAAAAAAAACATATACATTTTTTAAGTTTCCCCATTAGAGTGTCTTTAATATAATGTGTGGTCGAATGCAATCCCAAATAAAAGAACAGTGTATCCACACAAAAAAAATGACTGGGATTAAATTCTTGGTAAAATAACCTGCAAAAAATTATGCATATCCCGTTCTGTCAATACTTCACAGCGCTGAAAAGATTCATTCAATGTGAAGAACAATACAACGCCAGGGCCTATACTACCTGCTGTAGTCAGGGACAGAGCCAGCCTGCTTCTGGGGTCTGTTCAGTTTGATAACACACATACAAGCCCAATTAAAGCTCTTAAATGAACTCAGTCCGAGCTCTAACGGCCTCGGGGATAAGTGGAAATGTATGAAAGGCTTCAAACAAAGGGGACATTAAGGGGACATGTGACAGTGCCTTATAAGTCGCCAGCTGTCACAAAGCAGGCACATCAAGGCAGCGGAATTACATTAAAGAGGAAAAATATGGCCGCCATGGCTGTTAAGAACCCTTTCTTCCCCTGCTAATTGGAAAGTAAAGACTTTAATCTTCCATTTGCCCTCCATCTCGGTCAAGACTCAACAAATAAAGGATCCATATCCTGGTAGGCAAACTCTGTGTGTGTGCATGTCTGTGTGTGCCAGTGAGTGTGTCTGTGTGTGTGTGTCTGTCTCTCGCTGTGTGTGTTTGTGTGTGTGTCTGCAAATTACATCTCTGCAGCAGCTGCTGCCAGTTCTCATGTTGACTGGTCATGTGTTTGCTTTTGAGGGGAACGGCTCATCTTTTTGTCTGCAGGCTGGGTCTGTTTGAGGTGAGGTGATACTGTCTGACCTTTCCAATTGCACCCCCTTAAAGATTTATAACCACTGATCAATATAATTCTTCAAACACTCTCAGGTAAGAATATCAATGAAGAAAAGTTGTTTTTCAACATCACATTTACAGAGTGGATTGTTAGTTTGGAATGCTTGCCTGTGGTTGTCAATTGTCAACATTATTTATCTTGTGTGAGAAAAAGCAACCATTCAACAGTCTTTCAAGAAAGCTTGTTTTTCTCATGTTCCCTTAATGTGGAGTGTGGTAATGTTGCTGTTGTTGAATGATCTGACCATGGTAGTGGGTAGTTTCTCTTGAGTGTTTGTAGTAGGGTCAGCAAGGGGCCAGCAAGCTATCAGACCAGAGTGATGGACTGCAAATACGACGGAAGAGAAAGTCCTTAATACTTTGGGGGATGAGAGAAAGAGTGAGATGTGTGTGTGTGTGTGTGTGTGTGTGTGTGTGTGTGTGTGTGTGTGAGAGAGAGAGAGAGAGAGAGAGAGTGCAAGAGAGAGAGAGGAAAACAGCGAGTTAGAAATGAAGAGTGAGGCAATACTTAAAGGGATGGAAGAGAAAAAGCGTTAGAGATGAAGAGAGAGAGAAAGTGATAGAGCTAGGGAAAGGGAATGAGAGAAAGAGAGAGAGAGAGTTGTGAAGGCATGCTGTGCAGCAGTCCTCCTGGTTGTCCGTCTCTCTCCCTCTCTCTCTCTCTTTCTTTCTCTCGATCCTCTCTGATTGGTGCTGCACCTCAGGAGGGCTGACATTTGACCTCTTCCTAGGAGCCCTGGGATGGTGATACCTGCTCTGAATTATGATGCCATTGTTAGAGGACCTCAAATATGAACATCAGATCCAAGCTAGGTCAATAACCTGAAAGACTTCTCATTTTTTTCCAAGGTGAGAATATTCAGCACCTCTTTGCCAGCCAGTGCTGTTGTCTAAAACTGACTGCTGTTGTAAATCTGGCCGCTCTTGACAGGGTCATTAACCAAACCCCCGGTACCTGTCCTGGCCGCCAGATGGTTTGGATGAGTCTGGATGCTCTGGATGATGACCCCTCAACAACAGAATCTCTCAGATGTGCATCCAAAGAGCTAACCTGGCCCCACCCACCTAGTATCTCTGTTCATTTTCATCTCACTTGAGATACTGGTCAGGCACCTGACAATACGGCCAATCAGCAACGAGAAGGGATGGGATTAGTTTCAAAATCGAAAGTGGTTGTGGTAAACGGTATAGCAACACCTGCAAACATAAAAAGAAAGAAGAATTAGTAAATTTATGTACAGCAAAGGTAGGCCTAAATACATTGTTTCCTGACTGCCGATGCTAGAGTTGGAAATGTTTCGATCCTCCCACAAAGTAGCAACAAACCCAACAGCCGTATACTGTTTTCTGTCTCTGTCTGATCAGAAGTGGGAATAAAGACTGGCAGCTGTGGTCAAAATTGCTGATAGTTAGGGGAATTTTAGTGACGCAAAAAAAAAAAAAAAAAGAATTGAGAACAATGAGAGAAAATGATAGCTTGTCTGTCACTGACACCGATTCTTTTGTTTGCGTGACATTTCTCTCCTCTCAGCAATAATGGAAGTGACATTGAATGTGTTTGAGGTGTGTGTGTGTGTGTGTGTGTGTGTGTGTGTGTGTATGCACATGATATGTGGCCGCAGCTTTCCACCTCACTTTGTTTTGCTCATGCATGGGGTCCGTCACTGGCCGGGAAAGCCACGTGTCGACAGAATTTGTCATCCACTACCGTAAAACATCTGGCGACCATATGTCTGTGCTGTACCCATATACAGACACACACATCACAGGCGGCTGTGGCCTTTGTTTCAAACTCACCACTAGAACAAAAGACACCATCCATTAGCGGATATTAGCCATCTAATGCGTCACAGCCTCCTTATCTTTTATGAGCTTGAGCGTAACCTCTCAGTTTCCTGTTTAAGGCGAGGAGAAAAGAAACCATCATCACAATGACTTTAACAGAGCCACTCCTGCCCTGTTAAATACACAGAGATGCTTCACTGGGAGCTCAATCACAGACACAGTAATTTTCCATGCATCAGCCAGCCAAATGGTCACTGATAGACATGATAGTGTTCTTATTAAATCCTAATTGGACTCTCTCCAGTATGAGCTAACTCCACTCCTAAAAGCCTGGCATCGTTTTCCTACTGTCTGAAATGGGACCTCAGTCGCATTGCAGCAAGTGTGATTGACGGCTGTATGCTACGCATGACTGGCACTTTGTTTGAGGAATGCAAAAGCCATCACATGCTGGCTCAGGTCCAAACACATTCAATATTTGCTCAAGTAGAGGTGTATTTATTTCCCAACCGTTATAAATATATTGATAATAGGCAACACACACCCAATGTCAAAAATTGTTTACTTACCAGTCTCGAATGAGGCAACCGTGTGTAGTGTGTCAAGTTCAATGGCTAATCACAAATAATTCAGGTAACTGACACAGTTAATTACTGAATGATTCATCTTTAAATTGTAAATTCAGATTCATATCACATCATACATTAACAGTCTGTATCTCTTAATTGACAAGTAGTAAAGATAACAATTTGACTGAATACAAAAGATTTAGATAATGCACTACCGTTGTTTATCTTCTACCCTGTTCTAGCTTTTGGCAGAACAGGAAAACTAATTTGGATAGACTATCCAGCCTGAATACCCACTTTGTAGAGATGCACTATAAATGTTCTTCTCCTTCTCCTCCATACACATTCACTAGTTCATGAGAGTTGCCCTTGATGGGTCAAAGCTTGTCGCCCGAAAGCCTGGCAAAAACACAGGGCAGCCATTGTGCGGTCGACCACAAAGCTGCTTCGCTCCGAGACGGCCGGCATAGGATTCGAGACGACAGCTTTTTGCATATCCTCTGCTGGATTTGTCTTCGCTTTTTCTGGAGTGTGCCCATCGCTTTTCTGTTCCCATTCGCTCCGCGGCTGAGGGCACAGTTTGTCTCCAGCTCCTCAAAGGCTCACAAGGGAATGCACTAGACAAGAGGGCCATTCAATTAAGACAACAGCCCCAATTACTTAAACTCCTCTACAGAGAAATTAACTGTGTGAGCATAATAGTGTTTTCACTGTTATGAACAGTCAAGAGCATAGCAATTTTAAAATGAACACATCAAACAATTATAGTGTTTTTCTGAACTATGATGTAGCACACCACTAAACCGAGCAGTGATACTTCATATCCATTTGAATATAAGAGCATGATACAACATCTGTGTAATAACTTGGTAATAATTACTATTGGAATAAATCTAGTTCAGCTGCTCAATTCACTTGGTGAAAATGTTGTAATGAAATATTGAGATGGTGACAAAGTTACATGGTTCTGTGAATCACAAGTTGGCTCTACAGATAGTACAGTCTTTTGACATCCTACATAATGTAATATCATGTAACATAATATATAGCCCTTCTTCAAGACCAAATTATTCCTCGGGTTATTCCATCTGCACAGTTCTTGATCCAAAGGAGAGAAACACTCAATCACATCAGCTGACTCAAAACATGGACAGAAGGGAGAATACACCCTACTAACACTTTTATTCTGTAAATTGATCTTTCACACCTCTGGGCATTTGACCGTTAGCTGAGGCTGACTAGAGCTGCCCACGGGCAGACAGTGAGGCTAGTGGCGACTGAATGCTGATTAGTGGGTGGGCAGTGGGGTGGAGTGGAGTGGGATGCTAATTAACAGTTCCCTGGTGTTAGTACCTCCAGATGGGATCCAGTTGAATGAGGATCTCCAGAGGGATTTCTCTCTCTTTCTCTCTCCCTCTCTCTCCAGCTCTCAATGTGTCTTCTCTTTCACTCCCAGCCTCTCTTCCCTCCTTTCTTTTCTCCCATTCAGTTTAATTCAATATTAATCACCAAGATGACCAATGCACATTGCATTGTCGAAGGATGTTGGAGACAGCACGCAATCATTTATTAGCAACAGAAATGATTTGAGTCTTATACAATTCTTTTTGTCTCATTCTGTCTTTATCTTTTTCTTTCTTTCATCTTATTTTTTCTCTCCCTCTGTCTCTGTCTATCTCTGTCTGTCTGTCTGTCTGTCTGTCTCTCTCTCTCTCTTTCTGTAATTCCCTGTATTCGGTTTAACTTAGCATTAATCACTTACATGGACAAATACACATTTCCATGATCAAAGCATTCTAGAGAAAGCATACAGCCATTACTGACATAAAACTGGAAGTCTATTATCTCTCTCTCTCTCTCTCTCTCTCTCTGGCTCTCGCTGGAATAGTTCACAGATGGAAAGTGGACCAATTTGCTAATTCTCTCTCTCAAGTATGTATACATAGAAAGTAGATGAATTCCTTGTTTTCTCTCTTGAACACTCCATTTAGCAAATATGTTCAAATCAACGGTTGTGTGCACTCATACAACAGGTGTACATGTGCCTACCCCCACAGATTAATTAATGTAATAACTAGATGTACCGCATAGCGGTACAAAATATGACCGCCGCTCAGTCCTGTACATCCGTTCCGCGAAAATAAATCACACTTCAATTTGTCTCCATCTTTTACTCCATCCCCCACTCTTGAAACTTTTGTGTATGCTTGTTTGGCATGCCTGAGTGTGTGTGTGTGTGGCTGCACAGAAAGTAGCCTACTGGTGCTGAAAAGGTGAATAGATTGTAGAATAGCCAAAGAAGATGTAGCATTGTTATAAAACCTTTAAAATCTCTAAACAATCACAAGTAGAGCAGTTCATCACAGTTCATCCATTGCAACTGGATTGATGAAAGGTCACTTACACCTGTAGGCTACATTGTATTTGGGAAAAGCAAAAGGTATCAGCATAATGTTATATTTATTTATTTATTTATTTATTTATTTATAAACAAAACATCTCTGTCAGTTCCATGCCGTTTTCAACACCTATCAAAAACAAAGGTCATTTTTGGATGGATGGATTTTTTGTGAATGTTTCTTCTTCTACATAAGATTTTAGTCACCTTTAGTTATTGTCAATGCACAAATTAAGTAACAGTAGTCTGAAACGTTATTGTTAATGTACAAATTAACTAACAGTAGTCTGAAACGAAATGCTGTTTTACATCTAACCCAGTGGTCCCCAAACTTTTTCTTCCGAGGGCCAGCTCAATATGCCTGGCTCCAAGAGAGGGCCAGAGACTCGGAGTAGTTCTATATCAGTAACCATAAATAGCTTAGTGCTGTGAACAACAGCAGTCTACCTTAGTTGAATATTCTATTACATTTAATCATAGGCTATTGCAATGTAATACCATTGTTAGCTGTGTTTATATTGTCATCATGCCATATCAGTGTAAAATTAAATAATTCTAATTAAAAAACGTTTGCATTCCCAAAAGTATTAGCAGGGAGTCCCAAAAGTATATTTTACATTACATTACATTACATTACATTTGGCTGACGCTTTTTAACCAAAGCGACTAACAACATTGTAAACAGTAAGTTTTAGAACAATTCTCACAATTTTAGGACAGTTTAAAAAAACATTAGAGTACAGTAAGAATAAGTCCGTCGGTGAGTGCTGTTTTAACAGTTACTTGTCAGTTTAAAAGCGGCTGGTGAGTGCTAGGATCAGTAAGACTTGTTGTAAGTGTTGCTATGAGAGTAGATGTTCTCTAAAGAGCTGGGTCTTCAGGAGTTTTTGAAAGTGGAAAAGGATGTCCCTGCCCTTGTAGGAACTGGCAGTGTGTTCCACCAACGAGGAACAACAGATGAGAAAAAGTTTGGATTGGCTTGAGTGTACCGGGTGGTAGAGCTAGGCGTGGATTCGTCCAGAGGAGCCCGCGGTCTGGAGGTAGTGTAAGTCTGTATGAGGGCATTCAAGTAGGTGGGAGCAGAGCCGAGACTACTTTGTAGGCAAGCGTTAGAGACTTGAATTTGATGCGGGCAGCCATAGGTAGCCAGTGTAGCTGGATGAGCAGCAGGGTAACATGTGCCCTTTTGGGTTGGTTGTAGACCAGGCGCCGCCGCATTCTGGATCATCTGAAGTGGTTTCACTGCGCAGGCTGGGAGACCTGTCAGGAGAAGGGCATTGCAGTAGTCGAAGTCGCGAGATGACTATTGCCTGAACCAGAAGTTGGGTAGCATCTTGAGTCAAGTAAGTCCTGATTTTCCATTATGTTGTAGAGTGCAAAAGCGGCATGACCGGGCGACTGAGGCAACATGATCTGAGAAGTTTAGTTGGTTGTCAAGAACAACTCCTAGATTTCTTGCAGTCCTGGTCGGTTGAAACAGACAGGGAGTCAAATTTGATGTTGATGTCGTGGGTGTATGGTAGGTTTAGCTGGGATGACCAGCAGTTCAGTCTTTGAGAGGTTCAGCTGGAGGTGGTGTGCCTTCATCCATGTAGCTATGTCTGAAAGGCAATCCGAGATCCGTGCTGAAACCAGGGGTCGCCAGGTGGAAAGGACAGATAGAGCTGTGTGTCGCCTGCATAGCAGTGGTATGAGAAGCCGTGCGAACGGATAATCTGTCCCAAGGAGGTGGTGTAGATAGCAAAGAGGAGGGGGCCCAGCACTGAGCCCTGGGGGACCCCTGTGGTGAGATGGTGAGGTGCGGATAGCTGACCAAGCCATGATACGCTAAACGAAAGTCCTGTGAGGTAGGATTCAAACCAGGAGAGAGCAGAACTGGAGATTCCCATGTCAGCGAGTATATAGAGAGAAGGATACGGTGATTAACCGTGTCAAAGGCAGCCGATAAGTCAAGCAGAATGAGTACTGATGACCGAAAGGTCGCCCCTGGCTTCTTTAAGGCTTCTGTTACAGACAGCAGAGCCGTTTTCGGTAGAGTGGCCGCTTTTGAACCCAGACTTATTTGGATCCAGAAGGTTGTTCTGTGAAAGGAAGTCAGAGACCTGTTTGGAGACTGCTCGTTCAATGCCTTTGGATAGGAAAGGCAGTAGTGAGACAGGGCGGTATTTTATTAAAAATGTGTGAACTCTGAATTCTGTGTCTTTGCATACACAGCTCAAGTTGTGAATATCCTACAAATAATTTAAAGTTCTCAAACTATGAGAATTTTATGAAGTGCTGAAGTGGTCTGAAATGACCACCGTTCTAACTTTCAGTCACCTGATGAGAACTTTGTGAACTCTTTGTATGAACATTTGAACGAGTGAATAAAAAATAGAAATAAAGTCCCAGAAATATGACTTGAATAGAAGTTAGTTAGTTATTAACAATTAATTGATAAACTTTTAAAATACTTTGAGCACTGATGCAGTCAGCATAGGCCGCTTACATTGTTTGCAGGTAGGCCTACTGTACATTTCATTCCGTTTTCGATGGCAAACGCAAAAAAGCGCCAAAACAACCACCGGTGGACAAAAAGAGTATTACATGTTTACTGTTAAAGGGGTCACAGAATGCAAAACCGAGTTTACTTTGTCATAGATGAATAGTGATAGTTCAGTGGGTGAAATGGACATACAGAGAACTTCAAAACCCCACCGACACCTCCTTCCTATGCAAATCTCCTTATTTGGCTCTGGCCTGTACATTTGTCATGCCTCAAAATTTACATACAGACCAGCCCACTGGTGCTCTGAGTCCAGGCGAAGATGAGACAAACACTAGTTTAGCTGCCTGCTCGTTTACTTCCACAGGAATTATAAAGCAGACAGTTCTTCAAGGATATCGAAAATGAGCCACGGTCGTAAATGCAGTGTTCCAGGCTGAAACTTAGGCTACAATGAAAGCTGAGACTTTCCATATAGTCCAGGCAATCTATGTGAAAAAATCACCCAACCCAAAACTAATTGCAACAGAAATGATTTGTGTTGTATTCAGTTCATGAAACCTTCCCAAATCACATACCAAAAGTCCATGAAAATCCAAGTGGTGGAACATTGTCAAAATTGGAATTATGTGTGCATAGGTCAATGGCGAAAAGCTGCACCTTTGGCAGTTTTATTGAACTTTTATTGTACAGGGGATATGTGAAAATTAGGTCAAATTCTTTCATATAAGCATGAAACTTGGTGAACCTGTACAGTTTGGAGCCCTGAACATTTTCAGATATAAAACAATTATCAAAAAACCCTAATAGTCGTTGTGGCAACTATTAAATGTTCCACTATAACTGAATTACACCTATATTCTTCATTATATCTCCTGAACCAAACATGGTATCTCAGAACAAGTGATGCCTACAGGGATGAGCAGTATTTATGGTACATGTATTCCATATTTCAAATACAAAATATATCGTATATTAAGTAATTTGTATTTGACTGGGTTGAATAATTTGTATCAAAATACTTTATAGGTATGTATTTTTGTAGTTTAAAATATTGACAACTATTTTTGGTAAAACCAATACTTTTGGTTATGTGATGACATAAAAGTGCAAAACATTGAATGTAGCCTCTGACTGGTGCTGACTTATTGTGATAATATTGACATTCAGGAAGATGATACAGTGCAAGTTGAGTAACTTTAGGCGGGTCAATATAGGGTTCAATATCAAAAAAATTGATACAAAAGGTTTTTTTATGGATTCTGGTACTGTTAGACATGCTAAATAACATACTAAAAATCTAGTAAAATCTGACTTTGAGAAAGGGGTCATTTTCAAGATGGCCACCAAATTGGCTGCCAAGAGGTTACAATAGCTATGGGCCCTATCATGACAGTCAAGAGCACGGCGCAAAGCGTATAATCATCACGATGCAACACTATTCTACTTTAGAATATTGTACACTATTGTACAATATCGTACAATATCGTTATGCCCGTCTCTTTTATTGAGCAACGCACCAAGGGGTGTGGCAATTAACGACCTAAGGAGGGGTCTAGCGCATTATCTAAAAATCGCTATCGTTACACTACCTAAAACGATTTAATACCACTGACCAAGAAATACCTGGTCAGAAATCCATGGCGAAGTTGTTTATATGTTATTTTAAAGAGACACCAGGCAAGCCTGATGCCTTTTTCTACAAAACTCCCACACGCCGGTCTGAAGCTCTTTTCCTTTTTGTTTGCATCTTCCGTCAAGGGTTTTGCTGCTTCTTCGCCCGGCTCTGCCATTATACACACGCTTTGCAACAATCACTAAGCGTTTAGTTAGCCTGCCCATGTGCTGTGGATGCAGGATGTAAACTGATCCTGCTTTGGTCGGGCGGGTAATGATACACTGAACTTGCAAGCGGGATATTTTTCCTACAGGCAGTAGGGGCGGGCGAGAGTCTTCATTAAGCCCTGTAATGAGTCATTTAACCATATACCGACTTACGTAGATGAGTAATTAAACGCGTTGCCTGGTGTCCCTTTAAGAGTGCATTATCAACAGTGATGGGCGAGTGCACAATTACACCCTGCTTTTCTCGTCCACAGGAACGTGCACCAGCGCACATCCATGTAAAACATTACCAATTACACGATTACAATGGGGAACATAACGCCGCTGACTATCAAAATATCGATCGCGCTTTTTGAAGGCACTGCTTGCTGTTAAAGGGAATGACAGATGTCACTCTCATTAGTTTAAAGGATGTTAAGCCCAAAACACACCCATGACTAATTAAGAAACATAAGATCCACCTTTTTGCCGGACTTTTGAAAACAAAACCACACCCAATGTGGACTGGACAAACCCCTAAGCTATTTGCTAGTGACCATGCATATTAGACAAATATAGCCCTATATCTCAATTACTATTCAGCCCACAGGGGTGAATCTGAGGACAAATGATGGTCAAATTAAACAATAATATGATTTTAAATGTTAACATTGAACATTTTTGCTCTAGCTTTTTCAGCGATATATTAAAATCAATGTGTTTTAATACAGAGTAAATGCAATATAGGAATATGTACCATGTCCAAGGCATGGAGGTAGATAATACTTAACTGGTATTATATCTCATCTAGAGGGCATATGCTTTTAGAAAATATATAGTTTAGGGTGGTTAATCTGTTTTCCCTGGACATTATAGGCCAAAATGTATCCACTTTACACTAGATTCAGCTTTACAGAATACAGGGCAATGTATTGTGCATGGCATGGAGGAAGATGGGAAATGTCTGAAATTGTGTAATATCTCTTCTAGAGGGTATATGCTTTCAGAAAATATATAGTTTAGGGTGTTTAATTTGTTTTCCCTTGACTGTACATGCCAAAATGTATCTACTGTACACTAGATTCACCTTTGCAGAATAGAGGGCAATATGTTGTGCATGGCATGGAGGAAGATGAGACATGTCTTAACTGGTGTTATATCTCATCTACAAGTAATATGCTTTCAGAAAATATATAGTTTAGGGTATTAATTCTGTTTTTCATAGACAGTATAGGCTAAAATGTATCCGCTTTACACTAGATTCACCTATACAGAATATAGGGCAATGTATGTGCATGGCATGGAGGAAGATGGGAAATATCTTAAATGGTGTTATATCTCCTCTGGAGGGTTTATGCTTTCAGAAAATATATAGTTTAGGGTGTTTAATTTGCTTTCCCTAGACAGTATATGTTAAAATGTGTCCGCTTTACACTAGATTCGCCTATACAGAATGGCAATGTATTGTGCATTGCATGGAGGAAGATGGGACATGTCCTAATTGGTGTCACATCACTTCTAGAGGTTATATGCTTTTAGAAAATATGTAGTTTATGATGTTTAATTTGTTTCCCTTAATAGTGCAGGCCAAAATGTATCAGCTGTTCACTTGATTCGCCTATACAGAATAGAGTAGTATGTATTATGCATGAAGGAAGATGGGACATAAGTTGATTAATGCTATATTTCATGTACAGGGCATATGCTTTTAGAATATGTATAGTTTTGGCTGTTCTATTATTTTGGTAAAACCATGGCCCATGCATAGGCATGCATTTTAATTATTAAGCTTAAACTATATTTATTAGTATAGCATGCACCTTTTGCCAGACGTCACAACAGTCACCTCTTTGGAGGCTAGCTGCAGTTATCTGCACCTTTCTGTCGAATTTGGACATGATCATGTCCATCTTCAACTTTGCCTTTATAATTTTCCTTTATTCATTCACTTACATAAACATACTGTGCTGTCTGATTACTGTTTTAGCCAAAATTGTGCAAAGTAAAGAGGCATCATACAGGCCCCTTTGACTGGATAGACAGTCTCTCAGTCAACCCCCGGGCAAGAGGTCAATTACTATAAGTCTATAAGTCTTGGAAAATGATGGACTGATACTTTCGTGTGATAGGCCTACTGTATATGATTCAGTGGCCTCTAAATCAGACCACCAAAAACACTTTCCTAGGCTAAATAATGCTTAACTATGTGTTTGTACTACTTTAACATTGTGGAACACTTACATGCAAAAACACACTGGCTCTATTTAAAGACGCAACAACAATTTCCATTGATTCAAAGGGCCAAAATGTACAAATAGACACCAATTAGCAACAAACCAGTCTGAAATAAGCCTGAGAAATGTACTAACTCTTTGAAAATAAAAGAATGTTCCTCAACAATGCAATATTCTAAAATTCCATGTTAAGTTAGATTGGGTCAGATATTCTTTAGAATGCTTATTCTATAACATTCTAATTACAGTTTTGTCAGTTTTTGCTGAAGGATAATGCATAAAACAACCCTCATTTTAACATATTTCCACCAACTGGATTTTCATGGACTTTTACTATGGTGTTTAGATCACCAATTGAAATATAAAAATGTGAAAATAAATTCTGTTGCAATTAGTTTTGGGTCAGACCTTACTTTGCCTGGACTAATAGTCTTCTCAAGGATTCAAAAGTTCGAGGGGCATGGATAATGTTTTTCTACCAGAAGATCCCTGCAAAGTTTGACACTCCGTTATTAATTTGCAAAACATTTCAAGGCAGTTTTCAAAACCTTGTACAGTTGCTGCTGTTACTGAAATGAGGGGCTGTTCCGACCGTAAGGTCATCACAACCGCATGCTTTAAGTATTATTTTGTCGCTAAGCAGTTATTAACCATGCTAACGTGTATCTACGCAAGTAGAATGTGTGATTTAGTTCATTGGCAAGGCTATTTAATTTTCCTGTGTGTCATTCGGATAAAATCTGTGTTGTCATGTTAACCTACATTTTACTATGCATGTTTGTCGAGATCTCTGA
Organism: Alosa alosa; assembly: GCF_017589495.1. Lineage (NCBI taxonomy): Eukaryota > Metazoa > Chordata > Actinopteri > Clupeiformes > Clupeidae > Alosa > Alosa alosa. The sequence goes on from NC_063205.1 coordinate 18,767,122, forward strand.
CAGGTTATGTTCTCAGCAAGATACCTAACTGAAGCTGAGTAACACGATAGTTTGGTTGCTAAGCTGTAATATAACCCATACTCATATAACACATACGTTTTTGACGTCAGAAGTGGAAACAACTTCACGTTATCAATTCAAATGATATCTAGTCGATATGTTGAAAACCGTGTTGTCTAGATACAATGGATTTATTTGCACGTTCTTATTTTAGAACATTACAAGAACGGCAGCATGCCAAACAGATGCCCCAAGTGTGGCATCTTGCAGGGCTTAGAATATTAGCAAATGCTTTTGCTGTGAGTTAACAGCTTGGTGTGTGCATGCAAAAGTGACTTTCACTTGTGTTACAACATTTCTGTTGTTTGGTTTAGGTTTTATCTAGCAGCCATGCACTTAAATGAGAATGCTGAGTCCCCACAACAGAAGAGAGCCAAGGAGAAACTATGTACAGACTTGCCAAACAATTTGTAAGTTTAATAAAATATGTTTTTATTACAAACAACAAATCAAAATGTGCAACAGTATAGGCACTAAAAAAAACTTATCGATTCACACACAACAGACTGTCTTAGACCTGATGCTACTGGTGTCAAAATCATCATCAGTACTGTAAACAAAGCACAATGTTCAGGGCCATACAATTTGTTTAATGTACAGTATACAGCCTACAATGCACTGTATTACAGTATCCAATATAAGTCCTCTTTCTTGTCCTCTTCGAGATCATCAAAGACCCTCTTCCTTATTGGGATGCCGTCCAGCGGATTCCTGTGCCCCAGGACTTGTGTGCTCAGCTTGACAGACCTTCCATGGAGGATGCTGTTGCTGAACATGTGTCACGGTTCAGTCGAAAAGGGGTCTGAATCCAACGTACTGCCCTGAAGTATCCGGAAGCTACCTCCCTATGCGTAGCACCACACACAAGGGGATCATGACACGGACGCTTCTTCTAAGGAAACCCCAGCTCCTGCTCACAAAAGACCTGTGGGCCAAGTCACTTCATTGCCTGCAACGAGAACAGGGTGGAAAAGCAAATTTTTTTACTATTTATTTTTAATATTTTACATCAGAGTATCACTGGACGATTGTTGAAAAAAAAATAAATAAAGTTTATCATTTTGTGGTGTTTATCAAACTGTGTTTTTGCAATATGCTGAACCAATAATGAATGTGTATTGGTTAAAAATATTTTATTTTCTATACTGTAACTGCTAACACTTGTATCAGATTGTCCTCACCTTTCCATTCCTCTGATTCTCAAACGGCCATGGTCAGCTCTGTAAATATTCATTGCATTTTGCAAAGAATATAGAGGCACAACGGATTGAGGCCATAATGGTCATTCAGGTCAGCTCCTCAGGAACCTGGGTCATTCTTTTAATAACCTGTAAAAACAAACATAATTTCCCTGCTGTTATTTCGTAATTTTGAATGAGCAGGTAGCACAAAGTAGCAAATGTCTCCAGTTTTAGTTACCAGAGTTGTAAGATCACATATTAGGCTACTACATGGCAAGAAGGTAATAATCTCAATCAGATGTCAGCAGGATAGTTACAAGATTACATTACACTGACTGTACCTACTGTATTTTAAACAGTGATATTTATAGGATTTTTGATTATTGTACTCTACTCCATTGTAGCCTACTATGTAAATTGCCCCTTGGGGATAAATAAGTGTTTTTGAATTGACACAAATTGGCCTAGTAATATTTTCGTTGACCTCGTTTCACTTCAGCCATAGGCTACAAACTGCACAGAGCTCCTGCCCAGCTAACTGGACGTCCCGTTGTAAGATCATACATTACTACATGGAAAGAACGTAAAAATCTCGATAATCAGATGACTTAATCATCAGGATAGTAGTTACACGAGTACATTAGACCTACTGACGTTACAAACGTAATATTTTCATTGACGCGAGCAGCAGGCTACTCGTTTCACTTCAGCCATAACATTATAGCCTACGAACTGCACAGAGCTCCTGCCCAGCTAACTGGACGTCCTGTTGTAAGATCGCATATTACCACTACAATAATGTATGTAACTCCTAATCAGATGACCTATTCACCAGGAGAATATACTTACTGACTAAAACGAGTACGTTCCTTGCAAGCAGCACTCCTTTCACTACAGCATAGCCTGAACTGCCCACGACGGGCTATACACTTTTCAGCTAGTTTCTAACTGGACATCTTGACAAAAATTGCACAAGGGTACAAGTTGTAAAACATTTGTTTGTGTGCAAATTAATAACTTCTGTTGCTTACAATGCTAAAAACGAACCTAATGCAATGTTTAGCTTAGTCTACGACACTAACGTGCGAGTATTACAGCTAGCTAACTGGGCTCCGTGTTGCAAACTCAAGTAAATGATAAAACTTACCACTCTGAAGTAGTCATTTCCAATCTATGGGCGACTGGTTGCTCCTCTATTTCAGATTCTTCCTCTGATTCAGGCTCAAATATGCTGTTCAACACCTATGTCTCCATAGTATTTCCACCTTGGCTGTTTCAGTGAGTGAGTGCTGTCGGCCATGTTTGCGTCTTTGCTCCGGAGCTTCGCTCGTTGTAAACCAACCAATCAGCACGCAGGTTATCTAAATATTCATGTGCATACCATAAAAGGAAGAAAGCCTCTCGTTTCATTCTAGGGCTTTTAACCAGGCTTGCATTAGGGCGCATAGCCAATGTTACACACCCTATTCAGAGACCTTAAGGACCAGCACAAAATACCCTATATCATCATTCTATCACCCCTTTAAGACTTGCCATAGAGAATGAATGGGGGAAATTGCGGAGGTTTTAGTTTGACGATGTTGTAGCCTACTCCCGTGCGGGCCGGATGCTATATACTACGGCCATGTTTTGGGGGGGCCACCCAAAATGAGGTGGCGGGCCGTCGTTTGGGGACCACTGATCTAACCAGTGGTGCAAAAAACTGACATGTCCAAATGGGCCTTGATGAAATGCGTCGCTAGACTGTTCATACACATTTTAACGGGCCAAAGTTGAAGAGCTGTCCGTTATTGTTCGTGCAAATAGGCCTATAGGCTGATTCATGTTCCCTTGCATTGTGTAACTGAGGTCCATGGCTAGTCTGGCTTTCACCAGACCAAGCTCAATCTTTTAAGAAATCAAAAAATAAATAGCGGGCAGATCAGGCTAGGGTTCACCCAGCCTAGTCCATAGGCACCCGATATTGTTTAATTTTCCGATTGAGATATCCACGCTCTGGCTATTCTAAATGCAAAAATGCATCAGGGAGTTATGACAAAACTGTAACTAACAAACTAGATCCCAATAGAAAGCTGTTAGCTTCCCTAAGCTACAGGTAGGCTTATAAGGTAGGCCTATTTAAAACATAAATTGTCAATAGGCTATGCTGGCGGCACAAAAATTCTCATTTGGAAACCAATGGCTTACGCCTTACAGTATCAAGCGGACTTAAACTGCCATATCGTGGCGAAAAGTTGTAATAAAATTCACGCAGCTCCATGAGTCAAGGAAATCGAAGTCGAGTCGAATGAAGTAGCCACTTCTAAATGGGACCCACTAGGCCTACACAGTAGCTTAAGGTGTGTTGCTAAAGCAGCCATAGTGAAATGAAGGTGTCATTGTTTGGATAGGCTACTTCACACACACGTGCTTTTTAATTTCACAGACTACAACTACCAAGCTGGAATCAAAGCACATCGATTCCCCTCACACCCTGCACAAAAACAAAATAAACAGGCGTCTCAGTCTCACACATGTATAGGCAAAACTGTCTCAGACCGGTGTAACGTTGGTAAATCTTCCATTGCACAGAATGATTTTTGTAGCACGTGCAACAAATGACAGTCGAAAGATACAATTACAGTGCTGCTATCAATTTGCTTGGTATAACCGCATTTATAGTTTTCTACAAATGCAACCAATCAAATTGGCCTCCATCACTCAACCAACGCTAACGGTAACATTACTGTACCTATAGGTCCTTATTGATATTATAAGATTAACGTACCTGCAGTAAAAACCAAACATGTCCGATAAACATCCTCAGATTTATTTCGGCTTCAAGAAGAAATGGGAATTACATTTCATGTGAACATCGTCCTATCCTTATTAGACGTTCTCTGCGGTAAACTACAGTCCTTGCGTCCATTATTTTTCCAACCTACTTTTAACTTCCAACAAAATTAAGCCGTCTCACTGCAACGATGCGCCATCTAGTGGACAAACGACTACTTATCGCCAATACTGGAAATGCAGCCATGATGATGATGATGATGAATATTTGGCTTTCTTTTAATCCTACTGAATTTGTAATTATGTATCGGCCGTTCTAATACCGATAGTATGTGCGTGGCTGTTTGTGTGTGCATGTGTATATGTGTGCACCGCCATCTACAGGCCAATGAGTGTACAGTACTAATGTCCAAATAACATAATTTTTTTTTAGACCCCCCCCATGGATGAAATTCTACGAAACTTGGCATACCCCCAGAGAATGCCAGGTCAATCATACACATAAAATTTGGTGCAGTTCTGAACATCTTAACTGAAGATAGGGGCGATTAAAGCAGAATAATATTGCATTTTCATTTTGTACCGGGGGGGTGCAAATCACAAATGAGTGATTATGGGCCAGGTTGATGTGGGCCCAGCACGGGGGGGTTGGGGAGTGGCCCCCGGGGACGAAACGACATTTTTCCGTAAAAGTCTAGTGGGGCTACATACCCACCAAATTTCCTGTGCACCGGTGTTTCGGTGTCCCGGGTATCGTTGACCAAAAATTCAGGAAGTAGATGACGGGAAAAAAAAGCGGCGGTCATAATAATTTCTAAACCTTTCCAGTCATCTGTTATACTCTCTCTCCAAAGTTAACAGTCACCTTGCCGCTTTGGAAAGACTAACAGTAACCCTGTGTTAATACACCCATCTGTTTAAATACACCAAAGATGAAGACAGCCAAATGTGCCTTCCAAATAGACTTCATCACACTCTGTTTTGATCTGTTTGTTTGTGTTTAGTTGGTCTGACCTCCCTCTGTCTATTTGTCTCTCTCTCTATCCCTCTTCTGGTCTGTCTGTCCCTCTATCTCTCCTGTCCTGTCCTGTCATCTAGCTGGAAGTTTTTTAAAAACAGCCAGATAGACAGTGTGAGAGGAGGGGTACAATTAAAAAGATCGGGGGTACATAGAGAGAGAGACAGAGCGGGATGAGAGAGAGAAAGAAAAATAGTGAGTTAGAAATTAAGAGAGAGAGAGGGAATACTAAGAGAGAGAGAGATGGAAGAGAGAGAAAGCATTAAAAGATGAAGAGAGAGAAACAGTGACAGGGAGAGAGAATGAGACAGAGAGAGAGAGAGAGAGAGTTGTGAAGGCATGCTGTGCAGCAGAGTCCCCCTGGTCGTCCGAGCCCTATAATAATGACTCGCCGGTGCGTCTCCACACTCCATCCATCTTGCGCAGTCCTCTCCAGATCGTTATCACAAGCATCACTCATTCCGCCCGCCGATGAAGCTGTATCGAGCGCCGGGCCTCCCTCGTTCATTACGTCGCCCGTTTGCTTTTTACGAGCGTGTCGACTCACCGCCTGTCTCTTCTCCTCGACTCGCTGGTGTCCTTCACTCCTTTCATTTTTTCCTGTGTTTTGTGCTTTCTGTCTTTGTTGATTAGCTATTCTACCCCCGCGCCTCTCTCTCACTCATGTCATTTCATAGTTGGCTCCCTCAATCCCTCTCATTGTAGCCTACCCTTTTCATTTCTCCAGTACCTGTTTCACTGCTGTGATTGTCTCTCTTTCTCAATTTCTCCTACTTTTTTTCTCTCTCTCTCTCTCTCTCTCACTCTCTCCTTCTCTCACTCTCCCTTTACCTCCTCATCAGCTCTTTGGCTGTGTCATGATTCATGAGGGACAGAGAGAGTACTCAAACGCACCACATAGGAGACAGGAGGTTGAAGCAGACTGAAGCTTTACTCACAAGCTGGAGCAGGGCGACAAAAAAAAACAAAAACAAAAACAGACCAAGACACTGTTGACTGAGGCTGAACATAAAAAAACCCCAAAGAGCAAAACGTAGCACAAAAACAGACCTGGGGGCAGAAATGTAGAAATGTCTTGCAAAGAGAAGATGGAAAAAATAGCCAAGTGACTGGAGAACTGATAGTCAAGGCTGATCTTGACAGCCCGATGATGGCTGGAGAACAAATAATCTGGAGACCTTGGGCAGATGGCCCGGTGGCAGGCGAGCAGACGAAACGTTGTCGTGGGCAATGCTTTCCTCTGGGAGGACTTCCGGACAACTAGACGAGTTCCTCAGAACCCTGGGGATTTAGGGGGACAGAGAACTGGGAGGTTCAGTGTTAGCCGACTGGAGGTCGAAGGCTGTCTGGCTGACTGCTTGCAGTTTGGGAGGTTGACTTGGGGCTATCATCCTAAGGACTAGCAAACAGAGAAACCTCTGGTACTGGCTGGCTGGTTGGCTTTAGAGATGGATGAGGTGGATGAGGCAGGAAGCCATTAGGTCAAAGGCTAGCCCACTCTGAACTGGAACTGGCGCGGGGCTAGCAGGGTAGTGGCTAGCCTGCATAGTAACCGGATTGGGCAGCGGGCTAGCAGGCTTAAGGCTGAAGGCTACTACTCCCAATCTGGATCAGAGAGCTGCAGGATACTGGCTATAGCTGACATAATCCAACTTGGGGCTAGGCCCCATGCTAGTCTTACCTTGATGGTCACTATCATGTATTAAGGGCATGGCACAGAAATAGACCTGGTGTGTGCCTGGTTCTCTGTGACTTGCATGTGTGTGGTTGTGTATGTGTGCGTGTACGCACATGTGTGTGTGTGTGTGTGTGTGTGTGTTTGTATGTGTGTGTGTGTGTGTGTTGCAGGACATGTTTTTGTGTGTGATTTAAGTGTGTGCGTGCGTGTGTGTGTGTGTGTGTGTGTGTATGTGTGTGTTAAGAAGGGTAGTGTAGGGAGGTTGGGAGATGGCTTTGGCTGACTGTCAGCACATTTCTCCAGTATACAGGTGCTTCAGCTCCGGGGGCCCTGTACCAGCAGCCCCTGATCCCCACGCAAATCCTCCCCTCACGTCCTCTGCATACCAACCAGCTGCCCTTCACATACTCAGAGCTGGAGCTAGATCATTATACTAATCCAGACCTTTTGGGGTTCACCTACACACACACACACACACACACACACACACACACACACACACACTCGCTTGAAATCTCGATACCTTTCTCTCTCCCTCTTTCTCTCACGCACACTTACACATACACAGCCATATACAAATACACATGAGCATGTTTAACATATAGCATAAACACACACACACACACACACACACACACACACTCACAGTCATAAAAATGCATGTGACCAGACATGTGCAATATAGAACTCTCTCTCTCCCTTTCTCCCTGTCTGTCTCACACACAGTCACTTGATTTAAGTAAAGCATTATATCCCACTTGATTCAAGTAAAACATTGTGTCCCCATTTGATTTAAGTAAAGCATTGTATCCCACTTAATTAAAGGAAAACATTGTATTCCACTTGGTTGCATTCTGCTGGTGCCACTGCAGAAAGGACGGTCATGAGCAGGGGCTGACATTGATAAAAACTATCTGCGTGACCATTCTCTCTTCTGACTCATCCGCCATGCATAATGGCCACTTGATTTCTTCATCAGCAGCTAATTAAAAAGGACGACTAGTCCAAGAAAGGCAAACTGTCGGAAAGTGAGACTGTTAAGAAAGTTGTTTTCTCTGCTCTGGAGCTCATCAGCATTAAATCAAGATAAGGCACTTCAGTTATGTTTTTTTAAGATATACCGGTATATATTTTTTACTCTTACTATCATAACACACACGCACAGACACACATACACAGACACCTCCAAAGAGCCATCTACCCACCTGCCTTACTATCTACTACACACTGACCACACATACGACTCCTCAAACACACACACACACACACACACACACACACACACACACACACACACACACACACACACACACACATCAATATATTATACATTCACTCCACTCTCAAGCACAGAGTTGCTTCCATCATCGCTGGTATATTAACTAACCTCCCCAGCACAACACAATCCCTGCATCCCATGTAAAAACAAACCCTCTGTCTTCCTCTCCCTGCATCTTTTTGGAGATCTTCTCCACTGAGACCTGTGCACATCCAATCTGTTGTTTGTGTTCCAAACCTCACTGCTGTTTCCAATTAAGCAGCACTAGCTTGTGGCTAATGAATCACTCCTCCTGCACTGAAAACAGCCTCTTTATTTGGTAATTATTTGCAGGGGGTAGTAGGAGTGTCAGCCTGAGATCAGTAGCATTTAAACTCAGATAAATAATTGAGGGTGTTTCTTAAGTACGTATTTACATTATCCTCTGAGGCTGCTGTTAATTGCTTTGCAGACACTTCTAGGAGAGTAAGAAACCCGAGGAGAACTTCTATAGAACACCCTTGATTAAATATCTTTACCATAAAATAAAACATTGTGAGAGTGAGAGTATGGTAGATATAATATAACCGCCCCATTCTGTTCGGTCTAGTGAAAGTTTTAAATGGCCGCAGTCCACTACGGGTTATACTGCTGTCGCCATCAAGGTCAAACCCATTGCAGTCTATGTGGACACCCACTAGGAAGCCGTTACTCTCCGGCCAGCACAGAGGAACGCCATCCAATACCTTCCCCTTCACCGAGCGGTGATTTACGCCTGCTACCAGTGGCAGGCCAGCAATCATCGGAACAGATTATAATGGTTTCTACCTGCCGGAGGACCGCTCAGTAGAAGGGCATAGCTCTCGCTCTCTCTCTCTCACTCTGTCTTTCTGTCCCTCTCTCCCATGGACTGATTGATCTAGAACCCTTTCTGGGTGTTCACTTCTTGTACTCTTTTTTTCTCCTTCTGTGTTTCTGTCTTCGGAAACGTCAGTTCACAGTTACATTTAGTTAACTTGAACTGCCCTCATTCGTGTTTGGCTGCACTATTTACATGACATTGTCTGCCATGGATACTGCTCTCCCGCTAACACTCTCCCATCTGTAACACCATTTGCCACACAGCTGTGTTCGACTGTATCCAGCCACACAAGCGTCTCTTTGTGTAGTCGTCTGTATATGTACTGCCTTTCTTTCCTACACTCTACTGCTGTATGGATCACTTGATTTTGTTGTTAGGCAGGGGTCAAGGCACGGATTTTATTGCCTTTGTTTTCATACCCCTGTCCATTCACTCTCTTAACTAGCGAGACGCTCAAACCGGAAGGCTCCGTGTCACATACGGAAAAAAAAACAATCTTTCAAACATCTACTGTACAAAGGCTCCAGTGGCTGAGGCACACAGAGGATGCAGTGTACTGTAAACGCTAACAACCCACCCCCCAAAAGCAAGGTAAGTATCCCTGTATTAATGTGTTGTATAGGCTTCTTGGGAACCTCATTTGTCAACCTCTCGGCCAGACCGTCAAGGGGACTGCCCTCCACTGTCACCTCCATATAACGAAAGAAAAAAAACTCTTTGTCACAGACAAAAAAGAATCGCCCGCTCTGTCAGGCTTTGACGTCAGTTTGAGAGAACAGGGCCTTTGGGGCCTATGAGGCCTCTGCCATGTGACAGTAGGCTTATGGACCCTCAAAGGACTCTTGTTTTGAAATAGCCTCGGGTCGGGTGGCATGGTTTGACTCCAAACCAAAGATAGAAATCGCTGAGCTATTTACTATTTGGATAAATTGAATGGAAAATTATAACTATGAGGACAAACTGGGGAAGAAGGCAACGCGCGTGGTTGCCAGTAAATCTTCAAAGCCTCAAACAAAAATGTCGAGCTGATCTGGCTTCTATGATAACTCTGACATGGAGATTTCTATTAGATTAGTATCTTCAGTGAATCATGTGGTCAACCTCCTAGCAACACAAATTAATTAAATAAGTCCCATAACAGACAGATTGTTTAAACAGAGACAGGAACCTGATTCCAAAACAACAAGTTGAAGGAGATTCATGCAAGAGAAACCTCTGAACTCTCTGTGCAAATGGAGTGAGGATTAACATTCAAATAAGGCTTGTATGAAATGTGTTCAATTAGAGCAGGGGTGTCAAACTCATATTAGGTAGTGAGCCGGATTTGTTGGAATGAGACCTCATGGGGGGCCGTCATTGTCATGGTCATTATCATTTTTCTGCAGGTATATCAGAGTGTTATTTGATGATATCACTTATGAACAAACAGTTAAATAATGTACTGATGTCATATACTGCTCTTTCTTTCTTGAAATGCCCTACTTCCATGTTTTTCCACTTTTTCCTTCCTGAGGATGGTTTGTAGTGCTGGGTTTAATCAATTTATCATATCATAGAGATATTGCTTATACACATTGTTGAAGACAACTGGGTGTGAATATCTTTTTTTCTAATTTTCCCTTCCTACCTAAAGCATCTGGGGGGGGGGGGCGTATGAAACCTGCTGGCGGGCCTGATCTGGCTCCTGGGCCTTATGTTTGACACCCCTGAATTAGAGCAATGAAAAATTACTGAAAATGAGACCTTCACAAGTGCTGATAAGAGTCTCTATATTTGTTCTCTCTGGTGAATACAGGGGAAAGACAAAAATATGCTCTTCCCTTTTTTGTCACCTACTGATCCTGAAGCCCAATACTATCATGTGGACTATTGAGCATGTTTGGTTCCAATAATTGAGAGCTGCTGCCTGTTATGATCACTTGTCCATCTGCATTCTAGTCATTTTGAGTCGTTTTTGTTGATCGGTCCCAAACAATTCTGACAGCAGAATGAACCCGGGCCTGTTTCCAGGATTTGTGTCCAATCAGGTCCATCCTTTCCAGAATCATCCATGATCTATTACAGTATGACAAATGAAAGGTAAAAAAGTGTATTTTTTACGAAAAACAAAATTCCAATAAAATTTCCATCGTAAATCCTGGTTCATCCAGCTGCCACATCCCTGGCTGTCTTGACAGCTTTGACACAAATGAAAATGTTCCTTGATCTCTACCTTGTTTTCTCCCATAGGCCCATCTCCCATCTCTCTTTCTCTCTGTCTTTCTCTCTCCATCTCTTCATCCTCCTCTCTCTCCTCTTCTGATCCAGAGAGGGATCAGGCCTCTTGCAGTCCTTCATCACTCTGATACCGACGTTCCTTTTTCCATTTGCAATTCCGAGGAGGAAGCTCTGGCTCTCGCTTGAAGGCCCAACTCCCTGATCTCCAGCGCACAGCGACTACGGCTGCTACCACCGATGCTGCGCCAACCCACCGATGGCAATTCCATTACAGCTCTCGAACTCCAACCTCCTGGGAGTCGCCCGGCCTCCCATCCATGTTGCCAGCACTGGGGCATGAAATTGTGAATCCGCTAATGGCTTTTTTATTCATGGCGACCTCTGTGAAAAATAGGCTCCGTCTCAGCAGCAACGTTGATTGAGGGCGTGGGGGAAAATAAGCTGGAGGAGGCAACTCCACGGTTTTGTTTGTAATGAAATGAAAAGCTCAAGAGCCTGGTCTACATTGTTTTCTGTGTAAATGTGGTAAGGGTTTGAGTGTTTTGCCCCTATCTTGTTGTTTGAAATGAACAATACTTTTATCTAATGCTAATTTCACGTAGAGATATCTGCTACTCTTGCAGCCTGTGGGGATTTGTAAGGAATCTAAGTGCCCAAGTCCAGCTGTTTTACTGTAAATATGAATTAAAATCTTTATTTGTAACCACATAAGAAAATTAGCCCAGATCTGGTACTGATGCTATTCATTTGAAAATGTGTGTGTGTGTGTTTGTGTGTGGTTGGATGTTTTCATGTGTGTGGGTGCATGCATGCATGCATATACAGTGTGTGTGTGTGTGTGTGTGAGAGAGAGTTCTACATGTGAAAGCAGCTTTGTTTGTACTGATCTACTGCTGCATAGCCGGCGGCGTCCAGGCTGGCCCTGCCTCGGGCACAGACGGATGCACACGGAGTCTCCTCTCAATCTGCATAATAATGTCACACACCACTGCCATCTGACTACATGCCCATCTGCACTGGCCTCTCTCTCTCTCTCTCTCTCTCTCTCTCTCTCTCTCTCTCTCTTTTCTCTGTGTCATTGTGTGCCTGTATGCGTAAGCATTTGTGTCTGTCTGCCAAGACAAGCTGTACTACTAAACCACAGATAGTTTACCAGTATATGATTTTATTAATAGTAAAAAAGTTCTACAATAAAAACAAATCTTCAATTAAGTCCTGCAGTTGTTGAGGCGTTATTTGGGTGTAAACATAATGCTGTTGTACAAGGATCCAAATTATCATCAGGAGGAGCTGTGGTGACTTAATCACTCGTATATCCTGGCCTCATACGAGTACACCCGCTGTTTAAACACACAACTGATTTACCACCCACTGAAGGAGTGAGCATTAAAAAGTACTTAAAAACACCATTTAAAATGAATAACTATTACCCACCTACACACAGGATGTGCCTTGTCAGGTCACTGTTTTAATGTAAATCAAATGGATCAGTCATTGGTCTTGTGGCCCCTCCTCTCCGTTTGCATTTCGGCAAACACCATGAGACACTGTCAAACCTGTTTTTGACTGGCCCCGAAATTGGAAAAATAAATGAAGGAATAAAGACTAACCGCTCTTCAACCAGATGAGATACTCTGCCAAAATAAGTTGACACCTGTTTCCAAACAGCAACCAATTATTTTGTACTACACCAGTGGCTGAATAGGGTTCATTATTTTGCTGTGCCGCTACATAGAGACTGCATTTAAGTTGTACATTGCACATCTCAGTATCTCAGCAATACAGAGGGTAGAGAGGATAGACCTTAACTTTTTTTTATTATGATCTCTTTTTACTCTCAGTTTCACTGGAGGTATAATGAGAACATAACTCTCTATAATCATTCTAGATACTGTACTCTCCATCTCACAGTGATCCTGATGAATATTTGTGCTGATTGGATGTAGTTACCCAATTCTCTCTCTCTTTCTCTCTCTCTCTCTCTCTCTCTCTCTCTCTCTCTGACAGTCGTCAGGAGATGCGGGTGTTGCTGGCCTCCCTGGAGCAGTGCATCTTCATTGTGAAGAATCTCAAAGAAAACCCACACACTGCCCCCCTCACCAGCAGGTCTGTGTGTGTGTGTGTGTGTGTGTGTCAGTTTTAATACACCTCTACAAAGCTGTGATGAACAGTGCAATATCGGCAGCCTGCTCCTGAAAAAAAAAGTATTGGAAAAAATAAACGTGTTAGCAGGCAATAGGATGAAACTGCCTAGTCTTCCCGGGGCCCTGAATATACGCTACCCACATGCTCCTGCTTTGCTGAGGAGAGGTGTGAAGAATATTTTACTGATGGACCCAGCGCACGCACGCACGCATACACAAACACCCACACACACGGACATGGTGGCACACACATGCACACACACAGACCTGTGTGCCTTTCAACAGTGATTCGAGGCAGCACTGCAGACGAACGAGCCTTTGTTGTGTGCCACTTCAGCAACACTCAGAACACAAGTGGATGTTTTGGGAGCAACACACCACGATGCGCTGAGCACCCACCACGTCTGACTCAATGTTCTCAAAAGATGTCCGTCGGAGTTGTTCTGTCAGGTCCCCGAGGCGCTCCGGGCTCAGATTTGGCCTGAAAACAGCAACAACTGCCCCCAGGGCACCACAGCGTTCAGTAAAGCCCCAGAGCTGCAGTGGAGCGAGACGAGAGTGTAGAGGGTTTCTGGCAGGAAACCGTCTGCTGTGCTGGGTGTGGAGACGTGAGAGAGAGAGATGTGGAGGACCATCAGGACTGGTAGGGGCACTGAGTACAGCAGCGCTGGTATGTAGGAGAGGGACTTCGTCCATGTTTTAGCATTCCTTTTGAAACACAGATGCCTCGAATCTCTTAACGGGATGCTGCACTCCCCCTCAAGGAAGAGGAGGATGCTAGGATATTAAATATGCTCTTTGGAGAGAATTGCACATGCTTCTGGTGAGACTTCTCACTGTGCACAAACCACATTTCTGTTTTGATTAGGATGCATATCTTGATAATGAAACACACATACAGACAACAAGCTATGTGTGATGTTTATTAGGTCAGTCAAAAATTATTCCATAGATCACAAGTGTTTCTGATGATTGTAACAGAAGCAGTAGCAGAAGGTGCACACACATCCAACTTAGTACAGGTGCAGGGTAAAGTAGATCCGTGAAATAAAGAAAAGAAAGGTACCCGCACATTGTTGCTGCTGTTCCTAAAGTGATTTAATGCACAATGCTTTGACCAATGTTGGTCTTCGTCAGGTGTTAATCTGATGATTGTAACCACATATTTACAAACACCTACAATGTAAACAATCGAAAACACTTTAGCGAAGATATTTTTCTATTTCACACAAAAAATATGGGACATCTTACTAGTAAGCATACTGTATATCTTTTCAATTGGACCTACCCAATATGAATTAAAGGGGAAATCCGGTGTAAAATGGATTTCGGATATGCTTAGCATGATAACGAGTTCGAACATTTGTTGGGGAGCAAAAGAACGCTAAACTGATGCATTCTAAACTAGCCTGTTTTTAGCCGATGCTTCCAAAATGCTAGGCATTGACAACTTTGTAAAAAACACGCAAGATCTGTGTTGTTTCAAGATGGCGCCTCAAGGTATTGTCTGTATACAGTCTTTTTTAATAAACGTATCTGTACATTTACAAAGTTGTCAATGCCTCGTTTTATATGTTAGGACCCTCATTATACTACCAAAGAAGTGATGGGCTACTTTGAGCCTCGTAAATGGTTTGAAATTAGCGATTTTTTTACCATGAGAAATGCCCTATTGCTATAAGTGTTATCATTTTGGAAGCATCAGCTAAAAACAGGCTAGTTTAGAATGCATCGGATTAGCGTTTTTTTGCTCCACAACAAATGTTCGAACTCGTTATCCTGCTAAGCATATCCAAAATCCATTTTACACCGGATTTCCCCTTTAATAGAATGGCATGCCATTATTATAAAACAACAATTAAAGTATCAATAAACTATAGTGGATGAGATCATTTACAGCGTTTTCTTTACCAAAATTGCTGACAGGCCAGTGATGTGTACCCCATGGATTATCATCTTCAAACAATGCTTTTCTTTGCTGTTTTCCCCAGGGATTTGTCATCGGAAGACATCTCTTTTTTAAAATGTGGGGGTTGTCATGACAACGACAAATCTCATCCTTATAACACTGGATGTTACTGACAGCTAACTGCCTCTTGTGAGCACTTGATGTCAATGAGTATATAAGAGTTTTATTTAGAACATGTGATCGAGCACAAGTTTGTTTTATGCCTATGTAGTGAAATGTGTGTGTGTGTGTGTGTGTGTGTGTATTCTACATCCAATGTTACTGGCTCCCAACATGAGCAACTCCCCCCCCACCACCACCACACACACACACACACTCGCGCACGCACACACACACACACACACACACACACACACACGCACACACACACACACACACACACACACACACACACACCACACACACACACACACACAGAGTTGTATTCCCCAGTTTACCTCATTTGGATGAGTTGATATTGAATGCACAACAGCCTAGCACCACTTGGGGGGCATGAGGGATGGGCAGCGTGGCTCCTCGGTGGCTCTCTGCTCTTCTGCTTCACTGAGCCCTATTAGCCTTCAGTGCTCCCTGGTGGCAGTGACGCTACATCTACTGCTGCTGCTGCTGGTAGTTCAAGTAGTGGTGGTAATGGTGGTTCTGCTTCGCGTGGTTTTTGTAGGAGCTTGTAACGATTTATTTATAGTGACTCATGAAGTGGCGGATCTCTATACCTTGTAATTGTATCGCTTGGCAGGGGACGAGAGGCAGGGACGGAGGAGGCCGAGGGTACCGTGGTGTGTCAGGGCACGGTGCCCAGGGGGTGTTAGATTCCCCTCGGAGCGTGACTCAGATGCGGTTACCCTCACACCGGATTCGCCTTCAAAGGGCCGGGCCATCAGTTCCACATTTGCACCCGGCTGTCTTGGTTTCTTGGGGGATCTCGGCTATGAGATAAGCGTCTAAAATAAGCAGCCTGCATCATGGTGACCGAGCCAAAGCAAGCAAAGTGTAAGCCAATACAAGCCGAACCAAGTAGAAAATAAAGCAAGTCATGAGAGAGGCAGCTTTTCACCTTGCTTTTCCTCGTGTTATGTCAGGGCGTCTTATCAGGTCTGGCATGGAGTAGGTCTGCGCTACACGTTGACTTAGACTTCTTAGGTCTTATGTAAGCAATTTGCAAGTAGAGGTGGCAAATCTAGTTTGATTTAGAGGCCCGGTTCATTCAGTTCTGTTCAGCAACTTGATTAGTTCAACTCATTCCTTTCAATCAGTCAAAAGTTAGTGTGATCTGTTTGATGTTCTGTAGGTCATGAGTTCGAACATGTCTCGCATGTCTTCTTTAATCAAGTATACTGTGGGGTTACTGTTGCTTCAAAATGGCCAACAAAATGACTGCATGGCCCATGTACCATTTCCACCACGGAACCCTTGCACCAAAACAACCATGGGGACCCAAATCGACTGCTATTTCTGTGAACACTTCAGTAACTGTGCCAAGTGAACAGCTGCTTTCAGTCAGGGGAGGAGTTTTCAAAGATGGACATCAAGCCGCACAACCATCTCACAGAAAACGGCACACAGATGTCTGACAGTTTTAGACCAGGTGACATTACCCAAAATGACATAAAAAAATATATATATATATTAATGACTTCTCCACCTCTGTTCTTCCATACGTTGCATGTAGTCATAGCAACAACAAAAGGTGAGTGTGGGGACGTGATGCCACATCGCCCGAGTCAGACAGCAGCGTTGAGGAGGAGGAGGGCGGGCGAGTGAGGGGTAGCAAAACATGCCCCTCTCTGAGTAAGTAAATCACAGGATGGAGTAATTAACAGTCCTGGGCTTCCCATGGGCACGGCGGTGGCGGCTGCCACACTTTGGTAAAAACCCGCCTCCTCCCCCCTGATCTCGACACCGCTGCAATATCTGGCGTTTTCTGTTTTCTCGTTTTTTTTCTCTCTCTCTCTCTCTCCACTGCACAAAGAGAATAGCAAAGCGGCTTTCCCTTTTCAGGCATATTAATGTGATAAATCCATGTTATCACTGCAATTTTTAAACATAATTTGAGAGCGAAACAGCCGGGCCCTCTTTAATTGTGGCTCAGAGCCGTTTGCCCAGTGGGTGGGTGAGAATAAAAGAGAGAGTGAAGCGTTTGATGCGGCTTATTCATGTGAGACAAATGGGCTTTCATCTGACCCATATAGATGTTCAAACTGTTTCTTTTGGGCACCGAGGAGAGGGCTCTGACTGATAGCGATGCAATTTGAGGCAGCCATTTAGAGATTTCTCAAAGTAGCCTTCTCTCTCGTTCTCCCCTCGTTCGCTTGCTGCACACTGAATTATGAATTATGCAAAAATCCCTTGATTAGAAGCACTCTTCAAAACAGAAGGAGTGTTCAAATCTGCCGAAATCTGCTTTGATTATACTTGGTTTAACTGATTGATGTGTATATGTTGTTTTTGTGTCGCTATAAGCCAATTCAAATGATTCCCAAACTCTTGAAATATGTGTGATGAGGCTGCATAAAGATCTGAAGTCGCAGCAAGTTGATGCCATGAATGTAACTGCCAATCAACCTGTCATTCTCTGGAAACCCTTTTGTAATTGCGAAATAAATAACAGCATCACTACTAATTAAGATCCAGATTTGGTTCAACTGGTCTATCAGTCACCATTCTGTGATTTTTTATATCAACCGACAAATCATCTGATCAGCTGAAATGAATTGTGATGAGAAAATTAGGTGAAAAAGATCACCTCCACCACCACCATCACCATCATCACCACCACCACCATCATCATTATAACTAGATTAGTGAATATTCGGTAACACTTTCTATGAAGGTTGTATTTATAACGCCCTATGAATGCATTCATAATGTTTTATAAGGTGTCTATAAAACATTGTAATGCTCATTATTACCATCTATATGCATTCACAAGTCATCATAACCAATTTCATGATGCATTATGACAGCTAATTATGAATGATTATAATTTTAATCTAAATAATGTATTATAAATATGTCAAGATCTGCCTACTCACTTGTCAGTTTTATGATGCATCATAACTACTTTGCTTTGCTAAATGCGTATAGTGATGCATTAAGAGTTTTGACTTCTACTGTAGTCCTATATATATCTATAACTATAAGTATATGTAATAAAGTTACAATAATTTATACATCTCCCTATAGCACACAATTATAAACAGCTATGCAATATCATAAGTGTTATTTGTCAGCTCTAAGTGTGACAAGAATATGACCCTATTATTAACAGATATAAGTTCACTGAGTAATTAAAGGGTGCAATGAACTAAGTATCGAGTCTAGCATCTTTACCCCATATGCACAATATTATAAATCACTATGTTAATGTCATAGGTGTTATTTGTCAGCTTTAGGTAAAGTAGAGCAAATGAGGTGTTGTTATAAATAGATATAAGGTTATTATAAACAAATATGAGGCACAATGAAATGAGAGCCTGAACAGTAAAGACAAAAGGAATGACAAATGAAAACAAAGTGAACTAAATGCATTCCTTTTGTCTTTACTGTCCAGACTCTCATTTCATTGTAGAATAATATGGTCATATTCTTGTCACTTTACTTAGAGCTGACAAATAACACTTTTGATGCAATAATGATATTGCATAGCTGTTTATAATTGTGTGCTATAGGGAGATGTATAAATTATTATAACTTTATTAAATATACTTATACACACAAAATTACTTCAATGCTCTATTTAACATTTTATAAAGTATTATATTTTATTTAGAGAGTTTTCTGCATGTTCAGAAGGGAGACTACTTCACATTCTCGCTGTTGCATTTACTCCACCTAGAATCCTTATCAGCTTATCTGTCTGTAAATTCTTGTGTTATGGTCCAAGTGGTCAGTTGGTCATGCAGTTCTTCTCCTCATTTCTGTAGATGCACCTCCTCCTCCTCCTCACTCTGGGAGTACTATTTTCAGTTTGATATGAAACATTACCATTTTTGGTGTCATTATTTCCCCTGCTTGTTTTTACGTTATCAAAACATCATTCGCAAAATGCAATTATAGTGATTCATGTTTACAAGTAAAGATGATTTTATCCGAAGCGATATGACTCAAAACGGTGGATTCAGGATTCAAACCTGGACCAACCAATGGTCAGGCAATGATGTTCCTGCTGCTTCGCCATGCCATTTCTGGTAGGGAATCTCTTTCAGTAAGCTTTTGCCTGATGCAATACAGAGTGTTTTTCATTATTATTCATATTGCCTCATCAATACCCTCTTGTGCTGCACTACACAATACATTAACTTTATTCTCAAAGAAAATACCACTCCCTCACAGTCCCGCACATGCCCACTGGCATACATTTAAAAAGGAATCTCAAGTGACAAGACCAATGTCACTTGCTACTACAGCTTCTGAAAAAAATCCAGTCCACTGAGCCTTGATATCTGCCAGGTATCCATGGTGACCACGCCAATCCTTAAAGAGAATTTGATCAGTTTTGTGTCTTACTAACCCACGGAAAATCGAATGAATGAAGCTGAGTAAAATAAATGTTCTTATTGAATATGACAACAATAGCAACAATCCTACCACAGCCTAGATACACACATGCAGAGGAAATGTGGTTATTTGACAGGGAGGAAATGTGGCTGTTTAGAGCCAAGCGGGGATTGAGCTAAAATGAGAACCATCCAACCCCCCTTCTCTGCTCTCTATTTTATTTTGTGTGAAGTTGTGGACAGCCGTATGATAACAAAGCTAAAGCCCGTAGGAGCTTCTGTAGATTACAACCACTTGTGTTGACATTCCCTGGCTGTGATGATGCTGCAGTAGCTGTGAATGAAGTGCTGTGTCTCAGTGTGGCCAAGAAAGGGCAAATAGTTGACCCCTCTGAAGTGGAGCCAGCTGAAGAGGCTCTATGGTTTAAGGAAATGTATAGGGTAGAATAGGCCATGGAGATTGTCCAAGAGGGTAAGCCAATGTGACCTGGAGTCACAGATAATTACTGTGACCACCCCTTTAAAGGGAGCAGACTGCAAGTGTTGTTAATTGGTACCGTATGTGTCTGTTTTTCCCAAAGTCCCAAAGGCTTTTGAAGGTTTGAATCTGCTGATATCCTGCTTAGTCTAACTGTTTAGTCAGGGGAATGAATACCTGACTAAAAAGCAGTAAAAGTTGTTCGTGTGGTTCAGACAGCTGTTGTGGTCCCCCAAACCCTGTTGTGTTGTCTTCACTGTGTTGTCTTCACAACCGTAATTTATTCCCCATAATATTGCTTAATTTCTAATTTTCTTTCATTTCAATGAACCCACTGTGGAATACAGACACCGCGGTGCTGCAATTCTCTCTTCTCCTCCCCTTCCTTCAAAGGACTTCGTCTCTTCTCTAGGCTGAGCGAGGAACAGAACATTCCAGAATGAAATATGGGATTCAGGAGACGCCACCACCACCGTCCATGCTGTTGCCATGGAAATGGGGACCCTTACAGAATCCTGAGTGCAGATTTACACGCATGACGGACACTTTAGTGCATATTAATTTACCCACAGATCACACTGCAAGGCACATCTGTTTAGGAAAACTGTGCCAAGTGTATTGTGTACCCTTCTTCCCTGTAAAAAGAAGGTGTATGATGATGCTTGTTCCTGAAGCTCTTTTTGGGCATGTGCATGAAAATCACTTCTGGACACAAAATCCTCAACCCTACACAACCATACTGTGATGTTTTCAACAATGGGTGCACAGATTATTTTTGTTTACCCAGCATTCCATCTGTCATTATGTCATCTGCATAATGGACGTGAAGTGGGTTTCCCAATGTATTAGCATTCCACTTGGAACGTTTACCTTACTAAATCTGCTGTCCAAGAGGGTAAGCCAATGGGCAACCATAGACCATTTTTACTTCTGCTAGCCCGCTAGTTATATTCTGACTGCTGGAGAACAGGCTTGTAGATGCAGACGGGTTTTGTTCAAATTCAATACTTGACCAATTTTATTTGTTTATATCCACACTGAAAATGTATACCAAAAAATATCTAAAAATAGGGCCCAGGTTGAAAAGTCCCTTTTACAGGTTTCTGCAGGTTTCAACAAGTTACATTTAAGACTTTTAAAACCTTTTTAAGACCATTATACATTACATTTAGGACCGACATGAAGCAAAACGAAAAGTAAAATCAGAGTCCTAGAATTACTTTCAAAGTAGTAGTTGTAGTTTTATTACAGCATACTAATACCTGTGGAAACCCTGCTTAGAAGACTTTGGAAAACATATCACTGACCACTACTGCTTACACCTTGAATTTGTGACATTACTGTAAAGGTTATATGCAGGGTTGCCAACTCTCACGCATCTGGCGTGACACTCACGCTTTCAGCACCAATCTCACGCTCTCACGCACACTCAAGAAATGTCACGCCAAATCCATTCTTTTTTTTTTGCAATCCGTTCATTTTTTGTTGATGAATAGACTAGACCACAGCATTGTTTCTAAATGACAGGATACGAGTTTAAGGCATACATATGTCTAGACCAACAGCAGGTAGGTCTAATATCCACCTACAACCTCTCAGCGCAGTTTTCTCTGATTGTTGATTCGCTGATTAATCCGGTCCGCGACACCTTCACGGAACACGCTGCTATTTAGACATGAGGCAGACCGACATAAAGTGTGGCCGCCCATTCTTCTCTAGGAACTACTCGCGAAGTAGCCTCAGACATCACATGAAATAATTTTTTCTGCGATAAACGGTTCGCGAGAAAATTAAAGGAGAATTCCGGTGTGATATTGACCTAAAGTGTGTTGAAACATGATACCGAGTGTGAACGTACAGTATGTCTCACAGCCCACCTTGGCTTGTCCCCTGCACTCCAAAATCTGGCGCTAGTTAGCCGATGCTACCAAGAGCTTTTTCAATGGTGGTGCTTCGGCATCGGGCTAGCCATGCAAATAAATCACTGTTTTACACCATTTACGAGGCTCAATGTCTCTCCACACTTCATTGGTAGACTTCCGAGGGCCCTGACATTTAAAACAAGCTACATCAATGGCTACATTGTTTTCACAAAATGCTAAGCATGCATGTATTTTGTGTCTTAAAAAAGTGTGCTTATATTGGTCAATGCATAATGCATGCATAAAAAAAAAAAAAACATAAATCAGGGATTATACTGTACATAGCAAAAAAGTCAGGTGACAGACATTTTTAAAATTAGGTTTAGGGGAAAATTTAACGCACACACACTATGACTTCACAAAATCTCACTCCAGCCAAACACCCAAAGTTGGCAACCCTGTTTTAGAAAATCCCTGATGCTGGGCATATCTTCCTCTGTAGGTCTGAGTGTACATCTGAGTGTAACCTGAAATAGAGCTAAAATGGGCAAATTCTGGAAGTTTTTAGAGGGGAAATGTTTATTTTGCTCCAATAGCTGGGGTAGCTGTGCCTACAGTATTTAAGCAATAAGCTCCGAGAGGCCGTTCTATATTGTGGATATAGCACAGCTGAGGGGTGTTGTTAGGCACGAAGCGAGCAAAGCAAAGCTGAATGGCATTGAACACGATTCAACCAATCATAATCAAGGACCGGAACTATCCATTTTATAAACTGTATACTAGTGATGGGGACGAGACCGCATATGTCGAGACCGAGTCTTTCAAGGGTCAAGACAGAGTCGAGACCGAGACCGTTGGTTTTTAAATGTAGCCGAGACCGAGTCTTTGAGGAGGCAAGACCGAGTCGAGACAGAGTCTTTAAGAAGTCAAGACTGCATTGAGACCGACCAAAAAAAGAGTAGATTTTCATGATTTACTTACATTTAATATCACCCAAGTATCATATTCAAAAGTCAAATTCCAAAGGGTAGAGTGGGAATTGTTGGCTATAGGAGCAGTCTAGCACATATTTGTCTACCAAACTTCTTTTCTGAACAATATTGACTAGGAACTCAGCTGGAGTCAAAATTTTGTATGGCATGATGTCAACATTTCATTAAAGTTGAAGGTGTTGAATTGTGGTTCAAGTAACCAAATTTAATAATTGCGGATTGCTCACTCATCTCGTCAATTATTACCACCAGAGGCATGCTTTGGAATGTCAGATTATGCCAAAACCGTAGGTCAGGCTACTTTCCAGAATAACTGCTGTGCCTTTTGGACAAAGATTATATCTCTCAAAACCTTTGCACTGTGCAGCATAGCACCATGAGACATAATTTAACACCAGTCAATATCATAATTTTTTATTAAAATAAGAATATCTGTAACGGTGGATATTTTAGAATATACTATGAAATATACTGTTACAAAAAAAATGGGGGGGGGGGGGGGGGGGGGGACTCGTGGTCTCGCTCTAAAATCACGAGTCCACCTCTTTCCAATGTAGGTCGAGACCGAGTCAAGATCGAGTATTTTTGCTTTCAATTCTGAGACGAGACCGAGTAAGCAATAAATGGTCTCAAGACCGGACTTGAGTACTACAACACTACTGTATACAGTACACATATCAATGACTACCATGATGAGATGTATAGATTCCGAAACCTATTGAGTGACCATGAGTGTGGAAAAGTAGTTTAATATCATTTGGGTTAAAGTTGGTATTCACAATCTTCTCTGGCCCATTAGGTATAATTCTCTCTCTGAATTTCTTTTCCTCATCACCCACTCTCAGCAGTGCTCCGACCAAAATCAATATTCATAATTAATCGCCTTCTCCCAAGCGTGTCCTCGTATATACGCGTGCCTTTCATGAATAAATAACGTGACATCAAACACTTCCTTTTATGTAATCGGCGGCATCGCCGAGCGAAAAAGAAGATAGAGAGAGAGGGAAGATGGGAGGATGAATCATTTCATAGACGCAGATTGTTTACGTTTCCCCGACTCGTTTCTTCATTTGTTTCTTCCCTCATTTTTCTTTATTCCTTTTCTTTTTTGGGAGAAAGAGAGAGGGAGGGAGAGAGAAGGGCCTCGCCCGGCCCTCTGTGAGCGAGCCATGAATAAAACATGTGAGGCGAATCCACAGACGCCTGACACGTGGCAGAGAGGAGGCCATAACTCATTATGAACCCCTGACTTCCTGCATTAGCCGGGCTGGTGTGAGATGGCTGACAATGAGGACAGCCGCTGTCCCCCCGCCACAAGACATGGACCAACACGTAAAGTGGCACTAGGGAAACACACGTCTATTTTGTTTTAATGAAAAGCTGAAGTTTTATGGAAAATGGAGGTTTTGCTGCTTGGAATTACTGCTGAGGACACTTATAATGATAAGTGCCTAAACACCCACACGCACACACACACTGACACACACAGATACACAGACACACACACACACACACACATACACACACACAAACACAGACACAGACACACAGAAACACAGAAACACAGAAACACACACACACACATACACACACAAAATGGCACTTAGGCTTTGGCAGTACGTCTCACAAATCTTGATGAGATTTAATGAATGCCTGAAGTCATATGGCAAATGGACTCGAGGAAGTGCCAGGACTCCCTTAAATTATGGACCTCCTCAATTGACACTGACCCATCCCCATAATTATGTACCGCTCCTCTCCCTCCCTCCCTCCCACACAGCCTTCAGTGTGCCTGTGCACTCTGCAGCACCATCACACACCAACTGTTCAGCAACAAACTTGTTTGCTCAGATAAAAATGATGGCAATTAAGGAGACCCTAAATCGAGTGTGGGTGTGGGGGAGTGAAGCTGCACATTTGTTCCAATATCTCTGCAGAAGGAACCTCCAAAATCCCCCTAATAAAACAGAAGGGGGTTGAAAAGGGGGGCTTTCTGGAACTGTCGCTCTCTCTGAATCCTTTTGCTTGAACCCCTTCTGATGCGCTGTCTCTCGTTATCACAGTGGCTGAGGGTTCCTTCATTTACACCAATCTGCAGTGCGGCATGATTTTCATCCAAAGTGACACTCACATGGCTTCTACTGCTTATTCTCCCCATTGAGCGACTTTATTGGCCAGCCAAGATATCATGCATTCTATTCTCATAGCAGAAGCGTGTGCTCCAGCTCAGCGGTTGTCTCCCAAACCTGGCTATGCCAACGGTTGCATAAGGGTATGCAAAGGGTGCACTAACTTTCATGGCTCATTTGTTGGCCGTTGCACAGGGTTTCACGGGCCGAGGAGGGAGCCAGGGGTTTTGATTTATGAAGGTCGGGGAGGCGTTTGTGATTCAACGGCTGTTCACCGTCCTTTCGCATTCAACACCACACCACGCTGGACTGACCCGGGCTTGTTTGTGTAAACAGAATATTCACAAGTCATCCTCTCTGTCTCTCCTTCCCTCTCTCTAACCTGTTCTTTCTCTCTCTCTTTCTCTCTCTCTTTCTCTCTCTCTCTTTCTCTCTCTCTCTCTCTCTCTCTCTTTTATTTACACACTTTCCTAAAGTCACAATAGTCCTTTGAGACGGTTGATGTGTGCCACTGACATTTGGAATGCTTTGTTGGTAAATACATTGGTAAATAACCAAAGTTGATCATGATCGTCACTCAGACAACACATCCATAGGCCTCCAGTCAATAAATCGTGAAAACAAGGCCAAAAGCAAGAGGAGAGAACTCTTACCATAACCAAATCCACATCATATCTAATGTGTGTGTGTGTGTGTGTGTGTGTGTGTGTGTGTGTGTGTGTGTGTGTGTGTGTGTGTGTATGTGTGTGTGTGTATGTGACTGTTACCACCAAAACAGTAGGTCGAAAAGTTGAAAAAATCATAAAACCATATCTGAAAACATTATTCCCACTCCTGACATGTGTTTTATCACTTAGTTTTGTCCTCCCCTTTCTCTCTCTCTCTCTCCCTATTCTCCTCTCCTGTCTCGGAGGGGAGGCGCCTTACTGTCAGACCGGTGTTGTCTTCGCACCTGCAGCGTCTCGTTGCCGTGGAAACGTGGCGTGGAAACCTGCCTTGACAGGTGGGGACTCGTCGTTCCCATCCTTCTCTCCCACCTTCCTGTCCCTGTGTGGGCCGGCGCCTCCCAGCGGAGTCGCTGGCGCTGTTTCGGCTGCCGCCCTGACAGCTCCTGATATCGCCCAGGAGCGGGTATTATCTGAATAGGAGCAGGAGCAGGAGGTGGTGGAGAAGGAGGAGGAGGAGGAGGAGGAGGTGTGGGGGGAGGGAGAGGGGCCTCCTGAGGGTGCTCTGTTTCCTGTCTTCCACTCTCATCTTTTTTCCTCCCGTCTGCTGGTGTCTGGCGCTGACCCAAATTTAACAGCCAGGGTCAGCGAGGGCCAACTCAGCCTTTATCTAGCATCCTTCCTTTCTCCATGCACCCAGCTATTCTTCCCATTCCACTTTTCTAAACACCCTCAAGACACACTCCCTCTCTCTCTCTCTCTTCTCTCTCTCTCTCTCCCTATTCTCCTCTCCTGTCTGGGGGGCTCCTTACTGTCAGACGGTGTTGTCTTGGCACCTGCAGCGCCTCGTTGCCCGTGGAAGCGTGGCGTGGAAACCTGCCTTGACAGGTGGGGACTCGTGGATTCCCATCCTTCTCTCCCACCTTCCTGTCCCTGTGTGGGCCGGCGCCTCCCAGCGGAGTCGCTGGCGCTGTTTCGGCTGCCGCCCTGACAGCTCCTGATATCGCCCAGGAGCGGGTATTATCTGAATAGGAGCAGGAGCAGGAGGTGGTGGAGAAGGAGGAGGAGGAGGAGGAGGAGGAGGTGTGGGGGGGAGGAGAGAGGGGGGCCTCCTGAGGGTGCTCTGTTTCCTGTCTTCCACTCTCATCTTTTCCTCCCGTCTGCTGGTGTCTCTGGCTGACCCCAAATTTAACAGCCAGGGTCAGCGAGGGCCAACTCAGCCTTTATCTAGCATCCTTCCTTTCTCCATGCACCCAGCTATTCTTCCCATTCCACTTTTCTAAACACCCTCAAGACACACTCCCTCTCTCTCTCTCTCTCTTCTTCTTCTCTCTCTCTCTCCATTCTCTTTCCATTCTTTCCATCCCTCTTTTCTAAACACCCTCCTACCTCCTCCCTCCTCTCTCTCTCTCTCTCTCTCTCTCTCTCTCTCTCTCTCTACCTCTCTATCATTCTTTCCATCTCTTTCCCCCTGGACAGCCGTGTCTGTTGTGACTGGCCAGGTCCGCTGCCCGTGGCCCGCCGGGGGCGTGAGAGGTGCCGACGTGCCGGCGTGTGGTTTTGTGCGCTGCACAATGGTTCTGTCTGGCACAGAGAGTGCCGCTCAGACATGCCGGTTCTATGGAACTGGCCCATTCCCACCCTGCTCGGGTTTCCACTGGCTCCTGGCAGGACACCACAGGAGGCTCTGGTGGTGGTGTCAGATGAACAGGTGAAAGAAGGGGGGAAAAGGAGGGAGGGAAGAATGAAAGAAAGGGAGTAGCGTTGGTGGTGAGCTCTGCAAGAGATACTATTTGCTTTCCTTTTGCTTTTACCTGCCCTGAGGGCAAAAAAGAGTGAGAGAGAGAGAGAGAAAGAGAAAGAGAGAGAGAAGGAAAGTGGAGAGAAAAGGAGAGAGAGTTGCAAGGAGATCACAGAGAGAAGCTCACAGCACCTCATAGTGTGGGACCGAGAGCTGATCTAAGATCAGAGTCATTGCCCCTCCACCTCTCTTTTTCTCTCTCTCTCTAATGAGAAGGCTTTGAGCCTGAGAGGGGCTGAGAAACCCCAGTACCAGATCTCTGCTCTATGACTAGTGATTACAGATTCTCTGCCCCTGAGTCAGTGGGGCCAGCATAGGGCCAGCAGAGGAATCCACTCGCAAAAACTTCCAGCTCATGTAAACTAACACCGGCGTGCCGCTGAACTCGTCACAGTCGGGCCTTTAGAGCCTCATTGTGTGTCCCTATTGTGCAGATGAAAGCCTCTAATGACTAAGTGACACAAAATTAGAGGAACGCAGTAATGGGGTGTGTGTGAGTGCGTGCGTGGGTGTGTGTGTGTGAGCGCGTGTGGTGGGGGTTGGTTGGTTTCGTACAGAGGAGAGATTTTTGCACATTTTAGAACTGGGTAACAGTCTGCAATAGGAGTTTAAATTACATGTTCGCGTGTGTACGTGTGTGTTTGTGTGTGTGTATGCGTGTGTTCTTGTTGTCAGGAGGAAACTGGCCCAGGGACCAGGCACATGGTGTACATCCAGCGACTAGCTTGCTTTGTTCAGACAGTGGCTTATGGGTAGATTAGAGCTGGCATTTTCCTTTTCTATTCCAGAAGCACCACTGGCACCGTCAGCCCGTATTCAGGCCAGTAGCTGTGGCCGTCAGTGGGAGATTCAAACATACACAGACACTGGTGCTCACCCACTTGCATATCTCTCTCGCACACACTCGCCTACAGACACATACTAACACACATATGTGGACACACACACACACACACACTCTCACGCTGAAACACACACACACACACACACACACACACACACACACACAAACACACACACACACAAACACTCACTCACTCTTACTCACAAACACACACACACACACACACGGACATGTGTTATCACTATGCCTGTTTTGTCTTTGTTTGGTGACCTCGCCTCAGGCAGAAGGCGGGTGAGGTTGTGGCACATCGGCGTGGGATGAGGATGTGAGGGGGTGTAGTTCCTGCAGGCAAAAAACAACAGCCATGTCTGTTACTGTGTGTGTGTGTGTGTGTTTCTGTGTGTGTGGCCACACAAGTGTGTGTGTATGTATGTATGTATGTATGTGTGTGTGTGTGTGTGTGTGTGTGTGTGTGTGTGTGTGTGTGTGTGTGTGTGTGTGTGTGTGGTGGTCCGTTGTTTGTGAGAGCAGATAGAGAGGCAGAATGATTCCAGAGAGCAAAAAACAATGCGTCTTGTTTACCACATAAGATTTCCACAGGTGAGTTTGTGTGTGCTGTTTGATGTGAAAGTTAAGGTCCATGGGTTTATGGGAGTAAATTATGAAAGCTACTTCCTACTGGAGTACTGTGTGTTGTGCTTCTCTGTATGGACCCTTTCAAGAGAGTTCCATTATCAGCATCATAGTTGGCCCCGCAAGGCTTCCTTTTTAACATTCCATATGTTATCTTAATGCAGAGGAAGTAGATTGGGGCCCAAATAGAACGTTCAAGCATTGTTTTTGTTTTTATTGTTGAAAGGGTCTATAGGATATTTTATTTTTGTGCAGAGGTTTCAGAGGTTGATCCATTCCTCTCTCTGACCATTTTCTTCTTTCTTTTCTTCCTTGCCTGTCAGCCTTCTTTCTGTCTATTCTCTCCACGTCACCTGTCATGGTGGCCTGCCAAAATGTATTCCCTGAAAGCATGGCACTGACAACAAGGCCAGTGATTAAGTGCTCTGAAAATGGTGCCATTTTGTGACGTGACAACAGAAAACTTTTCCTACCAGTTGAGATAGAAAGCAGGAGAAAGTTTGCTAGGTCTAAAACTAGCCAAAGAACAGACAAATGAATATATTTGCCTTGCACACACACTAAACAAAAGATGTAAAGATATATATATATATATATATATACAGTGCTGGCCAAAAGTATTGGCACCCATGCTAAAGTTGACTGAAAAGAGGAATATAAAATCATCTTTTGGAAATTGATCTTAATGCCTTAAGTGAAAAATGAGGAAATATCTAACCTTTAAGGACACCAATTTTCTTAGTGAATGAATAATGTAATATAATATATAATATATAAAATAAATAAATGTTCTTCCTTAAAATACAGGGATCATAAGTATTGGCACCCCTATGTTAAATTCCCATAGAGACAGGCAGATCTTTATTTTTAAAGGCCAGTTATTTCATGGATCCAGAATACTGTGCATCCTGATAAAGTTACCTTGGCCTTTGGACTTAAAATAGCCCCACATCATCACATACCCTTCACCATACCTAGAGATTGGCATGGGTGTTATTTCAGTTAGCCTATTAGCTGGTTTGATGCTCATTGAGCTCAATGCAAATCAAACCAGCTAATAGGCTAACTGAAATAACTAAATAACTAAAATTGGTGTCCTTAAAGGTTAGATATTTCCTCATTTTTCACTTAAAGGGGTGGTTCAGGATTTTGGACATAGGACCTCATTTCCAAGTAAGCAAGTGTGATATTTATCAGTGGAGACCGTTTTCAACACGTTTCATCCAGTCCTTCTAATTGCAGAGTTAGCAGGTGCTAGGCTAGCGCAAAGTCAACGGTATGTGCTAGCCTGCCACTAAAGACAGTCTTATCCACTCCAAAGTACACCCGAGGCAAATAAATTATAACGCCAGACTATCGATGTAAATGTCTGTATTGACAGTGTTATTTCTAACGTTATTCTATCCTTGCATTTCAACGATCGCATTACATTTTGAGGGACTAGTTTCTTAGCAGCGGGGAATTATACTTGCTCGGTTAGTAGTACTGCTTTGAAAAAAGTAAACAGTAAAGCTCACTCCAATGGGGATACCTAGTAGTAGCCTTGGTAATATCAGTCCGCCGCTGAGTTGCAAAATGACTACTAACAACTTTACCGGGACCAAAGTATAACTATTGCAACGCGACGCAAGGGTAGTTGTATTTCTTACACTATTCTATCAACACAGACATTTACATCGATTGTCTGGAATGTGCCTCAGGTGTACTTTGGAGTGGGTAAGACTGTCTTTAGTGGCAGGCTAGCACATACCGTTGACTTGCGCTAGCCTA